>NC_025996.2:27425174-27521356 GCF_000442705.2 Elaeis guineensis
ATATATATATATATATATATTATATATATATATATATATATATATATATATATATATATATATATATATATATATATATAGACACACACACACACACACATACATACATATATATAGTTACATCCATTTCCCAAGTGCAATGCAGTAAGATACACTTTTAGATTAACGTCTTATGCCTCATGCAATAAGGTGCTCCATGGGAAGAATAAAAGTTTCAATTGCATGACTCACATGTTGACTTAAGAATATGTTGAATTAAAGTCAAGTAATCTGAGCCCACGGTTAAATAAGCTTTGATCGATTATTATACCAACCAACAATGACCATAGCATAGCTTGTACCCATCTTCCATCTAGAAGTAGGCTTCATGTTTTTATTTTCGTTGCGTTGTTATTCAAATAATTGAACGAGTTAACTCCACTAAGTTGCGCTTCCATCGTTATTTAAAAAGTTCTTAGTTTGTCCATGCGGACACGCAAGATGCCCATGCCTTGGAAGTGGACACAGCGCGAGATCCCTCTCGTGTGCTGCTTCACATGTGGGTTTAATGGAAGGGAAAGCCACGCTCAATACCTCATTTATCCTTAAAATACTCACATATTTGGGTAGACTCTTATCCGTTTCCATAATGAATTCGGTGATCTTTCTAAATTATTAGAAAATAAATACTCCGGATATGCTAACCTGTGAATGAGTTTGTTAGCTTTCAGATTTGTGCCCATGGTGTCTCTAGCCTATGGTGGATTTTTGGGGCTGGATATGTATAGAGAGAGCGAGGACAAAAGGAGGGAGGAAAAAGGCTCAACTCCCGGGGGCCGCACACGGCTCGAGAACGAGGGACAGGGACGCGTTTCTTGCGAGTCGCCCACATCATTCGTCCAGAAAACCAGCTCCAAGAACGTCTTTCCATGCATTTTCTATCTATATTTGGCTGTCCACATATTTACTAATTCTATTGTATTCCCGTCATTTCACTGCAACAGTTAGAATCTAAAACGAAGAGCTAAGATGATAAAAACTCTTTTTATTATAATAACTTATATTTTTGGAGACGATAAATATAAATGTCACTGTATATCTATATAAAGTGATGTCAGACGACAAGTATTACATATACGTCATTAAAACATAGAATTTAATGACTAACTTAGTTGTTCATCACTTTAAACTAATGTTTTTGTTACGGTGGGAGAACAGGTCTCCTAAAGCTAAAAACTTTTAACTGACAATATCATGGATGCTGCCCATTACCAACTTCATAATAATAGGTAATAAATTTGAATGTGCAATTTAAAAAAATGTAAATTATACCTTGAGTAAATGAAAGAGCACCGCGGACTAATTAGTTGACAATTACATAGAAATTTTTTTTGTCAAACTATGAAGGGGCACCTTCTCTTTCAAATCAGCAAAGGTGCAACTACTTATCTTTGCATTATTCTGTTTTTCCTACAGCATTTCTTATATCTGAGGTACTTGAATGAGAGTGAAAAATGAACTGAAAGGTTATATACATTAATTATTGTAGCCTTTTCTTTTTCTTTTTTCAGGGCTTGCTTGTGAATGTTGTCTTTCCATGAAACTTAATCTAAGGAATAATTTATCGCTACATGAGATAATTAATGTTAGCCAACCAATACTTAATTAAAATATACTCCAAGGAGGCAGGGAGTTTTTTTTTTTTTTTTTCTTTGATTTATTTTAATCTGAGATTGAGAAGATTCTTATAGAGTTTTGCATAATACTTCAGCACAAATCAGGTGATCAAATGAGCATGTACGGTGAAGTTGTTCAAGACATATTACATGCACATGCCTTGAGTTAATACTATGCTTAATTATGTTTAAATATAAATTGATTCTAGTACCAAAGAATGCTAGGGCTCAACAACCATGGTATGATAGAGGGCCTTTGTACATCACTAGCTATTTCACACTATGAGGCCAATTAGATGATCATCAGGATTATGAATTTATGAGTACTTATATAAGCAATAGTTAATTAAATATTAGAACAAATTTGAATAACGATTTAGCACAATAAGCATACCTGGCATTATGAGGATTCTTCCTTTATGTTATAAAAGAATACATGGCATTATTATAATATAAATTTATAAATATGGTCATTATACATAAGTTGCATGTTTTGTAGTAGCTGCATATGTATAATATCCGATGTAGAAATTTCATATCTACATGTTTTTATTGTTGGCAATAGAATTGTCAGATTGTTATAAGTGGTCCTATTTATGTTGCAATTCAATAAATCTGAAAAGAGGCAAACCAAGCAATTAACTGAGTTGTTAATCATGTATGGTAAAGAAACTAGGGATAATCAGGTGGGGCTCCTATTTGATCTAGCCGTTGGACCAACATTTGCAATTTAATGTATATGAAGATTTTTTTTTTGGTAAAATGTGTATGGAGATTTATGACACCCATAGACTAATGTAATGTAGGGTCCCTTATGTCCAAATCCATATCAAAAAGTCAGATATTTAAATATTTTCTATGTATATGTTAAACAGTTGGACACAGAAATGTGCAATATTAATAATAATAGTATGCTAATATATATGATATAACATACATAATTTAAAATTTACAATATTTCTAATAATCTCTACATGATAAAATCTATATTTATCACAATACAATAGATTCGGATGTGATTCTAAACTATACGCCTCAATAATGAAATTTTTATTTTTATTAGAGCTAATAATTTTTATGCTTGTTTAATCGACCATAAAGCTACCTCCAAAACATTCCATATTGCAAATCATAATGAATGGCATGAATTTTAAATTTAACTAATTTATTAATGTATTATACTCATTAATTTATATTAAGTATTTAACAAAATTAATTCTCTGTTCTAACTCTTGTAAGTGTAATCACCAGTAACCAAGGAATGTAAGAACAATATTACTAAAAACTTTAGCCAAATAACAACTTATTATAATGCTAACAGAACAGATTATCTGCACGGCTTAGCGGCCTTGTTATGCGGCCACTATATTTTCCTTTTGTTTCTATTTTTTTTCCCCCCTGAACCAGCATTATGGTGTTATAATTAAATGCTTTCTGGAAAAAATAAAAAATAAATCCTTTCTGATCACCACGTAGGGAAGGCAGCAACGAGTGCTTCACAATAGAAAATCATAGAACGATACGCAGAAAAGCGGGAGTAATTTTTGTTACGTTATAGCCAGACAAACAGTATCGTGAACGAGAAAAGAAAGAGAAGGATGGAAAGGAATGCGAGGAGAGGACTGGAGGTGGTAATTTACTCTCGCATTTCTACCCTTCACCGGCATTTTACTCACTAAAGTGTTCTTTATATATATATATAAAAGGTCAAAAAGGTTGGTGACTTGATAATAGAGGAGCCGGCGACCGAAGCCCTGATAAACGGCGGTATATATATAATGCTAAATATATATGTTGAATATGTTATTGTGATATCCGATCTGATCGGACTTGGTATCAATCTGGGTCTGGTTCTTATGATTTTTAAAGCATCGATAGAACAAAGAGGAAAAAATAATGGAGAGTAGACTCTTTCTTGATGGAAGTTTTCTTCATCCGATTTATCGAAGAGAAGCCAATTTCGAGGAGTGAGATTCAGCTTCTCTCTACTCTATTTAAAGCGCCCCCCCCACCTTTCCCTTCTATCCGCATCAGAGTTTATGGGAGTTCGCCACCGATTTGTGAAGCTCCGTCGCAAGTGTTTTCCTCCACTACGGTAGCTGAAGGCTCCACCGTCGATTTTTAATAAGTATTTTCTTTGAGTTTACTGATAGTGAACATCATCGCCAACTGTCGGTTTGAGAATCCTCAGTTGTGCCACCGAGGCCCACATCGCCAAGCACAACTGCCGCTTGCAAGATGCCCTCCCTTGTTCCGACAAAATGGGGAGCACCAGTCCCTATATCACCAAGAAAAATAGGGAAGAAAAAGAAAAAAAAAAAGAAAAGAGAAGAAGAAAAAAAAAAAAAAAATTCTCTCTCTCTCCCTTTACTTGCTTTCCTTGATTCCTCTTTCTTTCCTATTTTCTCTCTCTATAAAATTTTTCTCTTGATTGATCTAATAAAAATTTTTTTTTTCAATGATTCTGACTTGACCCTTCTGAAGTGAGTCTTAATCTATTGTCGTTTGATAGCCTGCCAGTTTCCATTTGGACCTTTGTCGAACTATTGAAGTTTAATCCTTTAATTTCTATAGACCTATCTGTATTTTAGTTGAAGTATAATTTGATAAAATCACTTTGATCGGACTGATCAAATTGTCGAACAGCATCACTTGATCAGCTTTGTTCCACTTCTACCTCTTTCATTTTTACCTCTGATATTCTCTCTCTACTTGATTTATAAAGCCAATGAAGGATCCTAAGCTTTGTTCTTTTAGATCAAAATTGATCTACTAGAGAGATTTCGAATCATCTTATTGGTTGGACAGCTCTACACAATCAGAGCTTTTGTCAAGCATCACATAATTTATTTTTTATAATTGATCTCTATTGAATCCTTGCATCTTCAATGATCTTGATTAAATGAAGTTATTTAATCGAACTGATCTTTGATTACAGACAGCGTACTAACCTCCATCTTAAATCTTGTTGAGCACTACTAATTTGATTATCCTCGATCTCTATTGAACCATCTATATCTTAGTTTAATCTCTATTTAATGAAGTTATCACGATCAAACTGATCCAAATCATTAGATGTGATTATCTATTAATCATGCCTTTTCATAATTATCTGTATCCTTTCTAATTATTAGACTTGATTCTATATAGGAGTGTAATCATCTCGATAAGAAGATGTCCAATAGTGGATAGTACGATATAATCTGAATATTTTGAAAGAAAAATTTTTGAAATTATGTAGATTTGTTGGAGTGCATGTGAGATAAGTAATATTTTTTTTAAATTTATCAATAAATTATAAAATATTTTTATATTAAATTATTTTTGAATTATAAATTTGATGTATCATATTTTGAATTATTGAATATACCATTTTTTGAAATGTTAAATGATTTGTTATCAAATGTATTAAATTTGATATACATTTTTTAATTGATTTTGATGTCGCATGGTTTATGAACATTTTGATTTGAAATATTAAAATATATTTTCAAGAAAGATGTTTTGAAATATACATTGGTATTTCGATACCCCGCTAGTGGGGGTTGTGTGCTAATGCTTCGACACTCTGCCAATAGGAGTTGGGTGCTAATATTTTGATATCCTATTAGTGAGGTTGTGAGCTGGCACTTTAATATCCTACTATTGGAGATTATGTCGTAGTACTTTGATTGAGTTCATGACTGTCAATATGATTGTGATATTTAAAAAAAAAGTCAATTATGAATAAAAATAAATTTTAAATAGATTGAATTCGTATGGATTTTATTTTGATTGGTACTGTATGTTTTGAAATGATGTATCTTGTATGCTTATTTTTAGTATATTATTATTACTAAATTTATCTAACTAAAGTATTCATTGCTAACTATATCGTCGAGCTCATTATTCTATATATTATTATTTTTATAAATCTTGAGAGCTAAGATGAAGTGGGAATATGTTCGGAAGAGTAATTAGAAGCAAAACTTTGATATTTTTGTTTTAGATTAAAAATGTTATTGAAGTTTGATGTAAGATTCTTAAATATTATTGGATTTTATAAGAATAAAGTTGATTTCAATTGGTTAAATTTTTGATTTAATTTATTAATTATTTATTCTATTATTATTTTATGATATCATATTGAGATATCTTGCACCACTGTTGCTTTATGATATCCTGTTTAGGTACTTTGCATGAGTATACAGTGATTGTCATAACGTCTGGCTTGCGATCCCGGATCGAGGATGTGATAAGCATATTTTGATGCTCCAATTTTTTCTTGTTGTAGATATATGTCCTTTAAATCCATGTTGTTTGGATAGGGTTAGTTGCATGTTCCTTAAATATATTTATGATTGTACTAGATACATTATTCATTAATTGTGAAACATACATGTTAATAATTAAAATATTTTTAAAATTTCTGCTCATTTAGACTTTTATTTGGTATGAAAAATAATATAACAAAAATTGGGTGATAAAAATAATATAAAAATCTAGGATTAGAATTATCATCAAAGAGTAGTTTAATAGGGTTCATGAGGGGACGTTTTGTTGCTTGGCGAGAAATTATTGGTTGGACCTGGTCCACATTGGACTACAGATAATTTGGTACGTGGGAAATGAGTTAAATATACAGTAATGCGTGTTGTTAAGGAGAAGAAAGGTATAATGCATGATAAGACGTGTGTTAAGAAGGGAATATGGAGGGAAAGAATCAAATAATCTATGATCTACTGTGGATCACGTCCAACCAATAATTGATCCAGGAGACAGCGAGGCTAATGAAAGGGCCGGTCAGAAAATACCGGGTATCTCGGGAACAAAGGACCGGCCAAACCAACGCTCTCGATGTCCTCCACATAAAATGCCTCATCACCCTCCGATCACCAACCAATGGCCCTCCGTGGCCCCACAAACGATAGAGCAGCCTGCAGCAAGAAAGACAGGATAAGATAGATTTGCTTCCCTTTTCTACTCCATCGCTACTGTTGTTCCCCTTTCCTTCTTTCTCTCTTAGCCTTAGCCTCTTTGTATTGTGTTTAATAATTATTCTTTGTTTTAAGTTAAAACGTACATTAACGTTTGTACTTGTCGGGTTATGGTACTCGCAATGCGATGCCGCCTTAGTGTATACTTTGAGGTTATGCATCCCATGGCCTTAAAGTTCACTCAGATTTCATGAGTTTGTTGTTGTTCTTTTACTCTCACTCCAAATTTTCACTTTTGATGCATCTGTGGGTGTAAAGAGGTAGGATTAGATTAGATCATGTGTGGTCCTGATCTGACATGATATCTTGATCGGATTTTAAGATTGGAGCCAGACTCAACCCAATAGAAGATCAAATCGAATCACATTGGATCCATGGCTGAAATTTTCGATCGAATCAATCATTTGGATTGAGTCGGGTCCATATATAACCTGACTCTAATCCAAAAAATTCTGTTCTAGATTGGATCCGGTCGAGTGTAAGTCAAATATAGCTAACTATACTTTAATTACCACATAATTAACTACTATTAACTAAATAAAATAGACAACAAATAATATTATTTTTAAAATAAATTAGTATATAAAAATATTTTTAAATCTCTATTTATGTTAAAAATATTGTTCATATAAGATTTAAATTATAACTTAGAGGCTTAAACAGGTTTGGATCGAATTAGATCAGATTGCATCAGTAAACCTAAATTTGATTTGAAAAATAAAATATATCCAAGTTTAGAAGCTGATCCAATTTAGGGGTCTTTTAACATGGGGCTGACCAGATCTAAGTAGATCAGATTTGGTCGGATCACGAATCAACTCGATCTATTTGCAGCCTTAGATGTGTCTAGATTTCTCAATGCATCCATACTTCAACTGCAATAACAAAAATTATTTTAAGTTTTTTCTACGTTCATGCTCTTATGGCTATCTATTTATAGATAGTCCATAATCAAAGGGACAATTTTATTCCCATCCTCCTATATGGTGCAGGACCGTCATCATGCAAGCGTGAGGTTAATGAGATGTTGTAGAGTTGGGTGGCTTTTAAATCTCCAACATCCTTTTGTTCACGTTACTAAATCTTCTTGTCATCCTCCGCCATGCTACTAATTAAATGTTTTTGTTCGCGTCACCAAATCTTTTTGTGGTCCATTCCTTTCGAGATGTGATATTGATGGCTTGGCCATGTAGTAAAAGTACTCGGCTCTGAGGTACAACCTTATTATTTGAGGGTCCTAGGTGATGTATCTTGTCCAATTTCATAGATCTTGTATTTGGGGTGGTTAAAATGCTTTAGCCTTTCATTTGCAAATAGCTAGAAAAATTTTGTGGAGACAAATTTTGCTAAATTCCTTCATTTTTTTCCAATGAAGGAATTATATCTGTCTTCCCATGTATAATAATCAAGAATCTTATCATAATAGCTACTGTTTACTGGCTCAGTTATATAATTTTCATTTTTTTCTTGAAGTTACGCACCCTCATTAGAATGTTGAATTTTGACTTCTATCTTAAGGCAAACTAACATCCATGGAGGAAAAGAAGCATGGCTGAATATCTTTACTTTTGTTAGGCCCTTATCAGTTATATATAGTTTCAGTGAATCAAGATTTTCTTTTATGGATTTTATGTGAGATAACGTTGGCTGGCTCCTTTGTTGTTCATACCTTTACTCATTTTTGTGGCCAAACTTTGCCCTTATGGTGTAGTTTAGCATTACCGATATGCTCATCTGACTCTAAATACTTTGTCTTAGGAAAATCTTGGCAGGGTACGTATTCTTCCTCCAAAACATTTCATAACCTTCATTCAGTATATCACACCTTCAAAGCTTTAATATGCACTTTACTTCACACTCTCCACAACCTTGTCTTGTTGGTACTCTGTTCTTTTGACTTGAATATTTTTGTTGATGATGCTTCAATGTTTTTAACCTAAAGCAACATCTTCAGCTACTTTGGAAGCCATTAGCTAAGCTAGCTCTCCTCTTTGAGCGACAAATGCCTCATGACAAACCCTTCATTCATTTGACAATTGCACATCCGATGTCCTACAGAGCAATATCTGATTCTTCTTCCATGATGCAATCATCTTTGAATGCCACATGGTACCCTGTGCTGCATCATTATATAAATAATTTGCCAGTTTTATAAATAGGTTGGCCATTAATCTCCAGGAAATGATTTTAGCCTTGTGTAATTATGAAATCTAGGGTTTTATGAAGAGTCATTGGGTTCCACAAATACAAAATCAAACATGCCGACAAGATCTTAGCTCCTTCTGACATTAATTATGGAAGGCAAATTTATGAACCTTTTCAATGGTCTGCGTCCTCACCCTTCTTGGTTAATGTGTCTCCTTCGGTCACCCTAGCTAATATTGTCCTTCCCCATTCAACAATTGTCTCAATAAGTGTCTTATTTGTTGTCATGCAAATAACATCAATTATATATCCTATGCCATCCAGACTAATGTTTAACTAGCCTGACACTCTTCTTTGTTATTCAGTATTCCTCTGTGCTCCGATGTTCTCCTCTCAGGATCAAAACCCCGATGGCGATGGCGATGTTGCTTGGCAGCATTGGAAGAGAGGTCCTACCCTTGATTCTGACACCGGAAGGGGCATGAAGACCCGCAGAGAACCTGCTGCCACATGGAACTGACGATGATAATAGATTCTGGGCTTGAAGAGCTGCCATCTCTGTGTTCCTGCTGCTTTCAACATCGGATTTTCTTTTGCCTTTTTTTTTTTTCCTCCTCTTCTTCTTCTTCTTCTTCTTCCGGGGTTGTAGTTTGTGCTGGTTTTTGTTTTTGTAGCTTCCATCTCAGATTTTTTTTTCCTTCTTCCGAAGATAAATACCGATGGATGGGGGTGAGAGACAAAGGACGTTGGTCGCCGGAGTTTTGTTAAGCGAGAAGAAAACGAAAGACGAAGATACGGCTGAGGCGAGCGGAAGGCGTATGCCGTGCAAAACAAGGGGGAGAGGGCGCGGTGGGATGGAAGCTTGGGAGAATCGGGCTGCGGTCCCGTGCGAAACAGGGGAGTCTTCCCCTGTTTTCGTTCTTTAGGACGGCGAGGACACCACCTTTGCATGCGGGCCTGGTGAAGACTTGGGCTTGGGCTATTATCGGGTTGGGGTATCATAGAGAGAGGGAGAACAGTGCGTATATTAGGAGCTCCGATGGGTCATTTTGAGTAGCTCCATCTCATCTGAAATCATGCGACTTGATGGTCAAATGTCAGTTTCAATAATTTGTTCCCCTGGCTTGGAAAACAGCAAGAGGATAGAAAACAGGAGCGACTGAGATACAGACACCTGTTAGCTGTATCGAACCAAACTCAGGGTATAAACAAGCACCGAATCTCTATATTTAATCCTTGTCAGATTATTTGGTAACATGGAAAAATAACACAAATTTTTGTATGGTTAATGGAGATCAACATTTGCCTTTTTCCTTTTCGAGTGAGTCAGAGCAGGTATCCATGGGCCTACTTGTCCGTTTCAGGTTATATTCTTCACATGAAAGGATGATTGATCGTCTTTCGCTCGCGACATCAACCATTGGAACGCATTTTGTATACCTTTTTAAAATTTTCCAACCTCTTTTTCTCATCCATCGGCACAGGTTACCATATCGATGTCATACTTTGAAAGCTGCATAAATTACGATCCAATGGTATATGCTGCGAAAAAGATCAATTATTTTTTGGTGCTGGAGATACAGCCTGTACCCCTACTTGTTATCGTGATCTCATGCATTGGTTGATCTATCATGTATGCATTGTCAATAATGTTGCTAATCTAATTCTTACGGCAGTATGTTTTTTCTAATATATATTTATATAGTAGCAATCAGCATTTGCGCCTGAAAGCTACTCGATTGTTTATTTAGTGGGAGACCGCTTCTGCAAATTGGTGGTGAATGAAGATACGGGCAAGATCAGGTGTGGACCATCTGGGTCATTTTCTAGCACTCTTGGGTTATAAAAGTGGCGGATTACAGGAGTTTAATTGTCTTTTATCTCAATTAGTCTCGAGCACAATTAGTCTCGAACATGGAACAGCATTCGCAAGTCAACAATGAATGATGAACAGGGAATCTCAAAATTAGAAATGGAAAGCTTTTTGAAAGTGATCTTTCAGCTTCTGATACAGTCATTTAGTGGCAAATCATATACAAGTCCAACGCCGGTGGGATGATAACGCCATGATAAACAACTCACAGTCCTAAGCTCTTTTTAGATCATGACAGGTGCAGGATTTGCTCCAACTCAAGTTGGCGTCGTCTTTGCATTTGGAATGATTAGGTTGGCAAAATGTGCTAAATGCACAAAGGCTTATTTTGGTGTGCGTGCCGCGTTATGAGCACTTGTGTGGACGTATGTTTAGTCTTACATTAACTATACATAAATAGATCTTGGATATTTATTTAGGATTAAAAAATCCAAAAAATACATTTCAGCTAGCTTTTTTGAGTAACGTCTTGGATTATTATAAATAAATATTAGAGCAAATTCGGCTCATAGCTCATGTAGATTAGAGATGCTATAACATAAGTCTATTTGGTTGGACCATGGCCTGATTGTGGTGTTTGCTGTTGAATTTGCATGGATTTGGATACTTAGCCTTGTGAGGATGTTAGGGATTAAATAAAAGAGTGTGTAGGGATCTTTTTGTTTTCCAAGAAAAGTTATATGGATATTATGCTGCTTATTTTTTAAATATTAAACTTGAGATTAGAAATTAGTTCATGGATATTAGTTTTTCTATAATTTTATAATTTTTTAGTCATATTTAGCAGTGGTTGGTTTAGTTCAAATGATTATATAGTGGACCCAGTGTATCTGAAATTGTTTATTGCAGTGGTCGATCTCATTTAGCAGTATTTGTAATAACTCAAATAGTTATGCAATGGTCCTATTTTTGCTTCTTTTTTATGTAATGATTAGTTCCCTTTTTTATAGACCTAGTATTTGCTAAACAAGTAATAACAATTGATTTATTTTGGCTACAAATATAGCTAAGGATATGTTCTACTTTGAGGACCACCATGGAGGAGTGCTATCAAAGACACCAATGCTAGGTATATTGGAGGTAAGGTGGATTATTTCAATAATATGGATTCTGACCTCATGAGTTTTTTCAAACTCTAAAAGTATGTGTATTGATTTTGAGTATCCATCTACCAGTAATGTATACTTTATGATACCTAGGTATACTCTTGATCATGAATTAAGTTAATTAGCGAGAAAATGATGATGTCATGTATATATTAGAATTATATTCAAAGTGGAAGATATTCACTATTGTGATTTATGTGGAGACTCGGATGATGCCACTAAATAAGATAGAGCTCTCTACATCTATCCAAGATGATGAGTTTCATAAGACCAAAGAGACTCAAATGTGGTTGTGGACATGCATACCATTATTTAGTTTGTCGACTTAGCAATAGATGAAGGGGGCCGAGAATATAGCGGTAGATGAGTGGGTTGATCATAGACATGAATAAGAGGTTGGGGTTGACAATGCAGGATGGATGAAGGGGTGACAAGTGTTGATCCAAGCATTCATTTTGATAAATACAAAATATTTAAGTACTTATTTTGATACTAATGAGTTGTATTGTGTAAATAGTTTCAGAAGCGAAAATTATGCTTGAGAAGCATGTATTAATTGACAATTTTTGAAAGCAAAAGGGACTAAATAAAGCTACATTATGAAAAATCAAGAGGAAGAGAGTAAAAGTCAACATCTAAATTCAAAAGAATTGACTTAGCATGCATTTTTGAAGTGGAAGAGATTAGAAGTCAATCCTTACTTGATTATGAGTCGACTCTCTTGGTCAGACAACAAGCTGAAGTTTCAATGTCAGATTTCAAGTTGACTTCTACTTGACTTTGAGTCATTTTCTCAGAAAAGATAAAAAAGTATTTCTGTAGATTAATTTTCAAGCCAACTTCTAATTTATTTGAGTTGACTCGTACTTGATCTCGAGTCAACTTGACTACGACTGGCAGCTATAACGGCTAGCTCTACAAAAATTCTAGATTTTTTTCAAATGGATTCCAACGACTAATTTTTGGTCTTTAATGGCTAGAAACAGTTAGTTTAACTCTTTTAGAGAATTTAAAGGCTATCAAATAAAATTAAGAGTCAAGAAAAAAAAAAGAAGAGAAAAACTAAGTGAGAATTCAAGAATATTTATTGAGCATTCAAGAGAGCTGCAAGCATCTAACCACTCAAAAATCTTGAAACATTCAAAGAGTTTTTCAGAATATTGATTACAAAGCTTCTTCACCTCTTCTCTAAAGAGCATCATTAACTTTTATTTTCTCTTTTAGAAGCTTTTTATTGTATTTATAATTATATTTCTTATTTTCTATTGTAAATAAGTTTCAATTAGAATTGAAATTTAGAAAAAAATCTGTCCAAGCCTAAAATTAGATTAGAATTATTATGAAAGCATAGGATTGGCTTAAGAGCATGGTTTTGGTTGATTTCCACCAAAACATTGATTGGATTTTGATTATGAACATGGAAAACAATCTTATTGTAATCTGATTAGAAATAATAGTAAAATTTCTAAGGATAGCTTGGGTAATGGATGTGGGTACTGGATTTGACACCGAATAACTATAAATTTCTGATGTTTATATGTGTCATTTTATTTCTTTATATTACTCCTTAATTGCTTATTTATTTTAGCATTCATCATTTAGTATTCCTTCACCATACTTCATATTATCTAAAAATATCACGTCCCCAAGAAAGATCCATCCTTAGGAAAGATATCAATGCTTCATTGCATTCCAAAGGATGACCTTCCTATAAAAACAGTTTGGCAATCCCTGGGGATAACCTTCTTTACAATAGTTAGGAAGACCTGAAACAACACATTAATCTTAAACATAAACGAAACACTATTAAACACCATACAACCAGTAGAGTGGATCAATTAAAATTAGTTTCATCATTCTAAAATGTTTGTATACATACTTGATAAGACTATATAACTAGTAGTTAAAAGAAAAAAAATGCAAACAACACAATTCAAGGAAAATATTGCTGCTCTCTATTAGCCCCAATCCCCCTTGGGGCCCATTATTTTGAGGATAAAAATTTATCTAGAAATCTATATTTTTTTGAATAAATATTTTTTAAATAATATTTAGATAGAAAAATAATTTATCAATATTTTATTTTGTACTAAAAAATGGTTAAAAAAATATGTTACTCATATTCTTTTGCATTACTAGTTTCCTAAATAAGTTGCTAAGATCTATCTATATTTTTCATAATAATTTTTTTATATAAATATTATTATATATAATAGTATAGTATAGTATAGTATAATATAATATAATATAATAATATATCATACTATTTTATTATTATATATTATTATATTATCAAAATAATACATTATATTATATTAATATCTTATGTTAATATATATTATATTATATTATATTATTATATATAATCATAGAGTATATTATAGTATATTATATTATAATAATATATTATTATATACTATATAAATATTATAATATAATATGTTATAATATATTGGGACTGAATTAAAAAGATTATTTTTTTGTTTGATAGAAAAATAATTTAGCTATTCTCTAAGTGGGTAATATTTTCTTTCATTTCAAGGATAAATGCTATTCGTAGGAAAGTAACTTATCTATTTTGAAAAATGTGAGAATATGGGTAAGTTGGTCAATAAAAAAATTGATCAATTTTTTTATAATATTTATCCACAAAAAATAGGCCCTTATTAATAGCAAAGTGCCACCTACAATAACAAATATCCAATATCCAATCAATACATACTTGTATAACATTTTTCTCCTCCAAACCATTCCTTCTGTTTTCAAAGCAAGCCTCTCCCCTGAGCTATTGCTTCTTTCTTTTCTTTTGTCTTTTTTTTTGAGTAGAAGGCTACAGCAAGTGCCCACCTAGTTGAAGATTACTGTATGTATTCAAAACTTTGATCAAGTTGATGACCACTAAATTTATAAAATGTAGCTAACAAACAACAGAAATTGAACATGATTCGGGAACACGTACAGTACCAACTCTTAGAAACCACGCCAATCCTCTCCTACAACATGGAATATTTAACTTTTTGTGTTGCTGATCAATACCCATTCCGTTACACTTCATAGCAAGTTGAGTGAGACACTGCAATCAATGGAATAAAAGATTGATCATTCCCAACAAGTTTCTATATCAATAGCAGGTGCAGGAGAACACACGGGGAGCATCTACCAGAAGAAATGGCTGTGCTTATGAAAACCGTAACTTAAAAAATAGTGCTTTTAATTCCTAAGATAATCTAAAGTTTATTTCACACACACACACATACACACACTATTACTCAAAGAAGTAAATTAAGTTCGCGCAAGGGGTAGAGCTAGAGACTCAAAGAAGTAAATTAAACAGGTGATTGGTGATGGAGGTCAATGGATGTCAGTCAGGATGTCTGGATGTCCAACTTACCCCTTATCCAATGGCTGACTTTCGTTAGCATGGAGATCGATGACCGCTTCGGGTGTGCGATTTGATCTTTGATGATGGAAGAGATTGAAAAGTACATGATGTTGCCTGTATGTTCAGTGACTTGCTTGCCGATCAGATCTTAACTATTCTGATCCCGATCCATCATTGCCAGGACTTGAGGGTGTGAGGCTATTCCTGTTATCCCAGAGCGCCCACGAGGGACCTATTCGAAAGATGCAAGCCTGCGACGAGTTTCAAGATTGAGGGTGCCAGGATCTGGAGAGTGGCTGCTTACTTCAGGATAAGGCTCTTTCTTTAGAAGGTTGCCTAGGACCAACTCTCAACATGGATGGTGCTTAGGGGGAGGGGCATGGAGATCCCAGTTTTCTGTCCTATCAGTGGGCTAGAGGATGAGTCGACGGAGCATGCCCTCCTGTGCTATCCAAGGATGAGATTGATTTGGAGGTAGATGGGTGGCCAGCCATGGGAGACTAGTAGTGGTTCCTGGTTGGGCCACTTTCTGGAGGTGATTCATCGATGTACTGTTAAGGGGACGACTTATGCTTTGGGAGGGAGGGTGGCATATGTCGCCTACCAGATTTGGCTCTCTAGGAACAGATTGATTTTTGAAGCTGAGGTGGTGTTTGCTAGATGGGTGCTTGAGAGAGTCTTGTGTCTGGCCATGGAGTACAGTCGATTTGTTGCTACCGATCATCTCCTTGACATCTCCGAGTCCTGGGGCTCTTTTGTTGCTTCTGCAGCAAACCGAAGGGCTATTCTCATCTCTGGGAACCCCCACCCTTAGAGTTTGTCAAGATTAACTTCGATGGCTGCGTCAAGGATGGCAAGGATGGCTTAGAATTTGTTATCCAGAGGTTGGATGCCAAACTGCTTGCGGTAGGGGGTTCGCATCTCTTTGGACCCACCGTCTCAGGAACGGAGCTCCATGCTACTTGGGCAGGCATCATCTATGCTCGACAGAAGTTGCGGGCAGAGTGAATCATCATTGAGGGTGACTTTGCAACTGTGATTGGCTGGATCCTGGATGAGATGCTGTACATAGACGATCATCTGCTCCTCCAAAATATTTGGCTGTGCGTTCGTGATTGTGAGGTGGCGTCGGCTTAGCATGTCTATCGGAAGACGAACAGTGCCATCGACTGGGTCGCTTCCTATATGACGGAGTATACCGACCATTAGATCTGACATCAGGTCAGGTCTGCCTGTGGATTCTATAGAATATTTTATTTTCTGATCTTATAAGGTGCATCTCACACTAGATTGGTGTGAGCACCCGCTTATAATCAAAATAAAAAAAAAGAAGAAAATTAAGTGCATGCAAGGAGTAGAGCTGGAGCTAGCATTATATTGGGTGCATGTTGTAGTGCTGCCTGATCATCCCAAACAACACCATGGTGCATTAAAAAAAAAAAAAAAAAACAAACTTATGAGCAATGTTCAAATCCACACATGCAGATTTGAACAATAACTAATTAAGGGAAACATTTTGAATACATGTTTTGGAGTTTTTCTATTTCATTACTTGTGGTCAATCGTCTGCATGAAAGTCTATTAGACGCAGCATCAGGGTAGAAGGCCATGAAGTGCATTATAACTATTTAAACCCACACAATTAGTGAAACCATTTCTAAAGAAAAGCTAGAATGAAGAAAGGGTGTTCATGGTGCCTATCCTTCACAATCCTTTCTTTTTCTTCTGACAAAACTGATGCATTTCAAATGGTTCCAGTATAGATACAACCAAACGAATCAGAAAGTACCGCAAAAAAATTGACTATTAGTGATGGCTAATTACGACGGTATCTTATCGCTAATTGGTAGTCGGAAAAATTCTAGTTGCTAATTATCTTTATTAGTGACAGACATTCTAGCCATTGCTAATAATGATATTAGTGATGGCATTAGCGACGGCTAAAATTCGTTGCTATTTATTTTATTATTTTTAAATAAAATTTTAATAAAAATTAAAAAAATTGCAACGATTTTGTTGTCGCTAATGCCATCACTAATGGCCTTGGTGCTATTTAATTTTATTTTTTTAAAAAAATTCATAACAATATTTGATTATTATCGATGGCTTTACCATCGATAATAGTTAATTTTATTTTTTAAAAAAAATTATAATAATATTTTTTAAAATCTATTTTAATTAATCACAATCAATTATGATTCCTAACACCTGTTGTAATTAAAATCCAAAGATAATATGATAATCACAAATAAAAAATTAATTATATTATATTATATTAAAAATATAAATTATATAATTTTATAAGCAGTATAAAAAAAAATACAATATACCAAAACAAAAGAAAATCAGCCTAAATCTTCCTCCTCATCCTCCTTCTCATCCTCCTGCTTCTCTCCAGTAGCTGATGGATGAAAGCCGGATATCCTAGCATTCTGAAATGAAGAAAAATAAAATATTATTAGTAAGTTTTGATATAGAGGTATATTTTTCAATATGGAGGCATATCTTTCAATACACTCTTTCGATTCTTGAACAGATTGTTCCTACATATTTTATTCGATGATATGGAACTATAGACACCTCCGATCCATTAATTGGATGGTTAGATTAAATTTTTATTTCTTAAATCTCCTTCCTAGACTCAAGCTTTAATATGTGAAGCTTCTAAATATGAAAACTTAAAATAAGTAAAAGAGTTTACTAATAAATTACCTGATATGATGGCTAAAATAATGAGTCCAACTAGTCGCACGGATGTGGATCCTAAAGAATTTCTATGATCGTACTGCGGACGGTATTTCGGAAGCTCTAAGGTTACTTGCTTAGAAGTCTCTGCACGACATTCTCCACATGCATATCGCTCCAAGTCTGGGACGTCGAGGCTTGTGAAGACTGTTAGAAAGTAGGGTAGAAAGCATGTATAGATTTCAAAACTTTTCGAAATCACAGCAGAAGCGATACTAGGTTAAATTTCTTTTAACCAACATGCAACAAATCATATCTACAGACTACCCGAAGCCCCAGATCTATGACATACATAAAATCGATTTAAAAAAGAGTAGATCATATCTACATTATCAATGAGATCAGATCTCATCACCTTTGCGCGGATCGTAATTCACCGCTGCTGATGATCCGTGTAGTTGAAACTGGTTCCTTTGGCCGCACATGTATTCGGCCTCCATAGATATCCACAGGAGGACTTCTCGAAGGTCAGTGATCTCTCTAGAATGTTAGCACCCTTGTAGAGATCTCTCTTGATGCTTGATCTGGGCTCCTGATAAACTAGAAGGAAGTAGAGGAAGAAGATTGGAGAACTATTCTCACAACCCTAAAACCCTAGACCTTCAAGGTTAACCTCACGCCTCAAGGGCTTACAAAATCACATGCCCCACTTCCTCCCCCTCTCACTTGGTCGGCCAAACCCCGATTATTCAATCATTAAATAGATGGTGAGAGATAGGTTTGGATGAGGATAGAAAACCAACTGATAACAACCTGTTTGAACATTGAATTTAAATCAGATATGAATTCAATTTCAAGCAGAGTTTATCCATATCCTAAAAGGATAAAGGGCTGGTCGACCAAACCTTTTTTGACATTCAAAAACTCCACACCAAAATCAGATTGGCATGGGCATGGGGCGAGTGGGTTTGGGTCAAGGTGCTAGATTCTAGGTTCAGCCCAATTTGATTCAAATTGGTTCAAACCAAATCAA
The DNA here is from genome assembly GCF_000442705.2 of Elaeis guineensis. Taxonomy (NCBI): domain Eukaryota; kingdom Viridiplantae; phylum Streptophyta; class Magnoliopsida; order Arecales; family Arecaceae; genus Elaeis; species Elaeis guineensis. The sequence continues at coordinate 27,444,030 of NC_025996.2, forward strand.
ATTTGGTTAGAGCCAAATTGACGCATGAAACCTAATTTAATTAAGTCCCAAATTAGATGAATCAAATCATAATCAAATCAAGTTTTGATTGAATCCAAGTTTCGATCAAATCAAAAACCTAATTGAGTCATCTTATAATTCAATCAGACCTAATCCAATTAAAGTTGAACTGAATCTAATTCAATTAGACTTGATTTAATCCTCAATGCTCGATCAAATTGAGCTAATTAGTAATCAAATTATTAATAAATTCTCCTACAATATTTGTATTAATTTAACCATCAACTGAATTGACGATTAAGCCCTTCAACGATTTACAATCATTAATCAATCATCTAATCTGATCAGAACCTCTATTGAATGTGACCCTATAGGCTATATTCTATATGGTAGTGAGATATACTGTGATCTATATCATAATATCATCGAAACTCTTTTCAATGGATTAGAACAATTTTGACTCTGTCTTTTGAGATCATTGATCATCAAGATGACTCTCGATAAATCCCATAATCCACTAGTAACATCTAGTAGTATGTAGTGGCAATCTAGTAGAATAAAGATGTGAACCTCTAGGTGCAGTTAACATGTGATTCAATCTTTCTATCGTGAGTCTCGATTTGATGGAGGTCATGAAAAACTCATCAGACCCCATCATCACTCATATGCCAGATTGGCTCGACTCAAATTCCTTTATGAATCATCTAGAAATTCTTTTTAGTACTCATAAACATTCTAGCCAGAGACTTTTCGAACTCAATCTTGTGAATCGCATAGGACTACTTCTCATCTATCGAGGTCAATAGATCCCATCTAAATGCATCTTACTTAAACAGCAAACCTGAACCTACTATAGCCAACATATACAGCAAAGATCTAAATGACTCGGAATTAAAAAAATATGCAGTCAAACTATAGTAGCCTCGCTATGAATAGTCAATGTACTGTAGGTCAAAAGACTACTCATGTCACTATAGCATCGAGACAACCACTGACAAGCGAATAGATATCCAAGTAATTTTCGTGATGGTCACGCTCAGTGTAAATTATTCTCTAACAACTATCTATACTCTCACCCTGGTGTCTCGATACCACAGACTCGAGACTTGTCTGTCCGGAAGGAAGGTGATTCATGCATCGATCTTGATGAGATTAATCACTATCCTCCGTGATGATTACATGATCGAGAGTATTTAAAAATTAACCAATAATTATGTATGTCTCAAATTCTCAACACCTTGAGAATACACAAAATCATCTTTATTAATTTCAAGAACAAATCATGGACATAAAAATATGATTGAAAATAAAAAATTCTTTTATTAATAATAAAATTTTACAAGTATAAATACAAATCTTAGAATTATAATGTGTCAGCCAATAATTAACTTTCTAGAGCACACATCCAACAAACTTCTACTTGACCTAAAGTCAATTGGCCATGAACCTAAGATCCATCTTTTCAAGATGAGCTTCTATCTTTTGTTGGCTAAGAGACTTCGTCAGCGGATCCATCATGTTCTGCATGGAATCGACTCTCTGCACCTCGATGAATTTTTTCTGGAGGTAGTCGCATATGATGTGGAACTATCATTTTATGTGCTTGGACTTCTGGTGAGATATGAGCTCCTTAGCAAGGGCTATGATGCCATTGTTGTCGCAGTGTAGTGCAATGACATTGGATGGCATCACATGCAGCTCCGCAATAAACTTTTTGAACCAGTAAGCTTCTTTAATAGCTTCAGAGGCGACGATGTACTCGACTTCTATGATCGAATCTACAATAATCGATTGCTTGAAACTCTTCTAGTTGATCGATCCTCTATTATACAGAAAATTACACTTTGATGTAGACTCTATCATTGACATAAGACATAAAGTCTAAATCAGTATATCCTTCAACTTTCAGCTCCGATCCTCCACCAAAGATCAAGAATAAATTTTTAGTTCTTTTTAGGTACTTAAGGATGTTCTTCACAGCTATCCAGTGCTCCTCATCTAGATTCGACTGATATTTGCTCCTGATACTCATGGCAAGGGCCATATCAGGTCTAGTATATAGCATGACATACATGAGACTCCCTATTATCGAAGCATAAGGGATCTTACTCATGTGCTGGATCTCCTCAGGTGTGTCAGGATACATCTTTTTGGAGAGGAAAATACTATTTTTTAGGGCAAGAGATCCCTTTTAGAGTTGTCTATGCTGAACCTCTTTAGCACCTCCTTTATGTACATCTACTGCGAGAGTCCTATCATTCTTTTAGATCTATCACTATAGATCTTAATATCAAAAATATAAGAAGTTTCTTCTAAATTTTTCAGTGAGAACTCCTTAGACAACTATACTTTGACCGACGTCAGCATAGGAATATCATTCTCAATCAGAAAAATATCATCCACGTACAATACGAAGAATGTGATAGCATTTTCACTGATCTTTTTGTGCACACAGGGCTCCTCATTTTTCATAAAATCAAATAATTTGATGACATCATTAAAGTGAGTATTCCAACTCTGAGATGCTTGTTTGAGTCCGTATATGGATCTTTGCAGCTTGCAGACTTTATAATCACTATCACTGGATGTGAAACTTAAAGGTTACTCCATATAGATATCTTTATCAAGATATCTATTCAGAAAAATAATTTTCATATCCATCTATCAGATTTTATAATCATAATATGCTGCAACAGTAAGTAGAGTATGGATAGATTTCAGCATGGCCACTAACGAAAAAAATTCTTGATAGTCAATGTCTTCACATTGACTATACCTTTTCGCCACCAGTCTTGCCTTATAGGTTTTATCTTGCTATCTGACTCAATTTTCCTTTTATAGATCCATTTATACCCAATAGGTATAATACCTTTAGGTAGATTTACTAAAGTCCAGACCTGGTTGGAATGCATAGAGTCAATTTTTGACTTCATCGCTTCCTTCCATTTCTCGGAGTCTACATCCAAATATCGCTTCATTATAGGTTCTGGAATCATTCCTAATGTCTCTATCTCCTACAAGGAATGCTTCCTCTAAATTCTTTGAAAGTATATTTAAATATCTTTCAGGAGAATGGGAGATTCTACTTAATCTATGAGGTAGAGGTATCATATTAACTAGCTCACCAATGGGTTCAGGCTCTTAGACTCGTTGCTTTTCCAAGATCTTCTCCTGGAGCTCAATTTTTCTCCCACTACCTCCATCTTAGATAAACTCTTTTTTTAAGAAGATGACATTGTGGCTTATAATCATATTGTGATCCTCTGAAAGATAGAAATAGTATCTCATGGATTTCTTGGGATATCCTATAAAATGAGTCCTAAGTAACCTAGCTTCTAACTTATCCGTCTGCTATCGCTTGACATGGTCTGGACATCCACAAATCCTGAGATAACTCAGGCTCGGCTTCTTATCATACCATAACTCATATAGTATTGTAGGAACGGATTTAGAGAGAATCCGATTCAATAGATGAATTACAGAAAGCAACGTATATCCCCAGAGATAGATAGAAAGATCCGTGAAGCTCATCATGGATCGGATCATATCTAATAGGATCCTATTCCTCTTTTTAGATACTACATTGAGCTGAGGCATCTCAGAAGGTGTCCATTATGAGACTATAATATTATCCTTGAGATAGGTCTAAAATTCTCTACTAAAGTATTTTCCTCCTCAATCTGATCGAAGTGCCTTTATCAATTTTTTGATTTGCTTCTCTACTTCACATCTGAATTTTTTGAACTTTTCAAAGGATGAAACTCATATCGTAAGAAATCATTGGTAAAGATTATGAAGTAGATATAGCCACCCCTGACTTGCACATCAAATGGATCACACACATCAGTGTGCACCAGGGTTAATATCTCAATGACCTTTTCTTCATATCCTACAAAGAGAAGCTTAGCCATTTTTTCTTGAAGATATGACTTACAAACTGGATAAGACTCAGAAGTCAATGATCTGAAGAGACTATCTTTCTTCAATTTGTTAAGTCTGTCCTCTTCAATATGGCCTAGCCTAAGGTACCAAAGAATTTTTTGGCTAAACCTATCTCTAAGTCACTTAGACTCTACAGCATTCATTAATTGCTCGTTAACATGAACATTCACATCCGTATGCAAATGATAAAGTCCATCAATCAAGAAAGTACGTGCAATAATTTTATTTTCAAAATAAATTATACACATATCTTTATTGAAATAGAAATTGAAATTATCCTGTGCCAGTATAGATATAAAAATTAAATTTCTACCGATTACAGATACATAATAACAATCTTTTAATAACAATCTAAATCCTAATGGTAGTCATAGAGGGTAGATCTCGATGGTCATAGCTGCAACTCTTGCTTTATTCTCGTCTTCCCTCAACCTTTTAATTTCTTCAAGATCTTGCATAGACATGCACAAATGAGCATTTGAACCAGAATCAAGAATCCAACTAGAAGATGAGAAAATCATCAGATTAGATTTTATAATGAGCAATTCAGATGTACCTTTAGAAGGTGCATCCATCTTTCCTTTCTTCATCATCATCAGATATGCCAGATAGTTCCTTCTCCAATGGCCTTCGACATTACAGTGAAAATATTTTTTCTTATCTTTAGCCTTCTTTGGAATATCCTTCTTGGGCTTGGCCTCGATCTTTTGCTTCTTCACGAGCTTCTTTGTTTTCTTCTTTCAAGTGGACTTTCTCTTAGAGAAATTTGCTCCACAGCCAGAACCGTATCCCTTGAACTCTTCAAGGTACCCTCTGCTGTCACCAGCATGTTCAGCAATTCGGACAGAGTGCTATCAATTTTATTCATATGGTGGTTCATAATGAACTGTTCATATGAATCAGAAAGAGACCGGAGCATCAGATCCACTTGCAGTCCCTTATCCATATCCATTCCGAGCTTCCTAAGCTCCTCAATATCCTCGATCATTATCAAACAATGATTATTGACAGACTGTCTATCACGTATTTTTATTCTGAATAGTCTTCGGGAGACCTTAAAATGAGTCATGCGATTCTGCTCACCATACAACTCTTGTAGGTGGGCAAGCATCTTGTAGGTAGTCCTAATATCTTCATTCTGATGCTGAAGATCATTAGACATTGATGCTAAAATATGGTACTTTGCCTTATTGTTCGCATCCATCTACTTTTCAAGTGCAGCTCGTTGATCAGTGGACGGACGGGCTGATAGCATAGGTGCCTTCTAGTCAAAGATATGAGTCAATTTCTCGAAAGTGAGAACGATTCTCAGATTCTGGAGCCAGTCCTTATAGTTGATGCCGATCAACCTATTGGTATCTAAGATTCGGGCTAATGGGTTTGAGCTTAACATGGTGATCTGCAGAGAATACAGTTTTAAGTTGGATGATTTATACTTGTATTGTATGTTCTATAGACTTTAAAAACAAAAAAGAGCTCTCACTATTTTTATGGATCTCCAATACTTCTCAGGTGGAGAAATAAAAAATTATACGCGATTAGCTTCAAGTGGATACTGCGCTCCCACTGATTCATGTGCACCTAATCTAATAGTTATTGATAACATACAAACCAATGAGTAGACAATCTTTTATCTATTACTTTACTAAGCAAGATGCAGTGGGTTTAGTCTCTAAGTCCTGTGGCCCACCTAATAGTTACTAGCACATTTCTTAGTTAAGTCAGATCCATCATTCACCAGAGGATGCAGAGCTATTATTGGGATCCTTACCTAATAGTTATTGGGTCCAACTCCATCTCCACTCTGAGATATCAAATATCAATAGAGTGATTGTACCTCTCCGATGCAATCGAACCACTGTGACGAACTGAGAATGATCAACACTGAAAAAGACACCCGCATCTTTATAATGATGGAAGATCGCTAGACTTAATATTCAATTGAGGAGATTTAATTTAGGTCTCTTCTGTTTAGTCACATCATCAAATGTAATGACTAACTGGTTCAGATCAACTCATCTCATGTCTGATCCATTTACTTAGCATGGGTGAACATGAATTACTAATCAACCAAACCCAATCCATAATCTACCAAATGGCCAGGTAAGTGAGATCGATGGAAAAATTTCCAACACTTGCCTTAGACACTCTTTCGAGCTAGGTAAGCATTGTCCAATTAAAAATCACTGATCGGCCGATCGCCTGCCAACTTACCTTAGATACCAAATGGTCTATTAAAAGCGAATAGGTTGACCTAGTTATGAGCCAAATTCGATCTTGAGATAATCAATTCATATCAAATATGAATTGATTTGACCAGCTATAACTCATCTCAATTTTGAGCCCCTATTGATCTAATCCCATCAATATTTGGTTGGATTCGATTAACTACTCAAAATTGAAAAGGGTTCTAACCTAATCTAATAATGGATCATTTTATAGTTTCGTCTCTAGACTTAATTAGTTCAACCCATACCCAAGCCCATATTTTTGCAATCAAAATTTAGATCTTCAATTCATAATTTTAGATCTTAATTTCAGATCTTAATTCATAATTAAGTATATTATGAACATGACTTTTAGTTTGGATTAGTTTAGATGTCAAAACACCTTTTTGAATCTAAGCCAATTTTAATTATGTCTTACATATTTTTTTTTTATCTTCAAGTTGGGGTCTTTTGAATTTCACGTGCAACAAATCTAGGATTTCAAATCTAGGATTTTGTAGGAAATTAAGTTTTAGATCGAGGGTACAAAAACTATATATCATATGTATCTTTTTCTTGATCTAAAACAAAGCATAATATATATCAAATATATGCATAAAGGATCAAGACCTAAAATATGCATTATATGTAAAACATAATTAGATCTAAAATAATGATTAAAATATTTGAAAACTCTTTTCAAAAATTTTGTTCGTATCATATTAGGACAATCTTTTCAATATATAAGGTAAACCCTATATTAGGACAACTTTGTATCAGCCAATGTGAACTTTTAACCAATCTAATTTCAGATCTAATCATAAAATTAACATTTGATTTCAGATTTAAAAGATTGATTTTAGATTTTGAAAATACTTTTCAAAAACAATCAATATCGTACTTGGACAACCTTCAAAATATAGGGTGCAACATCCTATACTAAGACAACCAAATTTTAGCACAAGATCAATTAAAACATCTACTTTTCATATCTTAAATTAGAAAAAATTAGATTTATGTATGTCAAAAGAACCAGTGGCTCTGATACCACTATTAGAAAGCAGGGTAGAATGCATGTATAGATTTCAAAATTTTTTGAAATCATAGCGGAAGTGATACTAGGTTAAAACCCTTTTAACCCACATGCAACAGATCATTTCTATAGACCACCCGAAGCCCCGGATCTATGACATGCATAAAATCAATTTAAGAAAAAGTAAATCATATCTACATTATCCATAAGATCAGATCCATCACCTTTGCATGGATCATAATTCATCGCTGCTGATAATCCACGGAGTTAAAATTGATTCCTTTAGCCACGTACACGCCCGACCTCCATTGATATCATATGAGGACTTCTAGGATCAGAGATCGATGATCTTTTTAGGATGCTTGCTCTCTTGCAGAGATCCCTCTTGATGCTTGATCTGGGCTCTTTCTCCTAGACAATCTAAGAGACAAATTAGAAGGAAGTAGAGGAAGAAGATTGGAGAACTATTCTTACAACCTTGAACCCTAGACTTTCTAGGTTAACCCTACACCTCAAGGGCTTACAAAATCATGCACCCCACTTCTTCTCCCTCTCACTTGGTCGGCCAAGCTCAGATTATTCAATCAAAAATCGATAGCCAAGAGAGAAATCATGAAATAGATAGCGAAAGATAGGTTTGGATGAGGATAGAAAACCAATCGATAACAACCTGTTTGAACATTAAATTCAAATCAGATTTGAATTCAATTTCGAGCAAAGTTTATCCATATCCTAAAGGGATAAAGGGCTGGTCGACCAAACCTTTTTTAACATTCAAAAACTCCATGCCAAAATCGGATTGCCGTGGGCATGGGGCGAGTGGGTTTGGGTCAAGGTGCTAGATTCTAGGTTCAGCCCAATTTTGGTTCAATTTGGTCCAAACTGAATCAGATTTGGTTAGAGCCAAATTGACACATGAAACCTAATCTAATTAGGTCCCAAATTGGATGAATCAAATCTCAATCAAATCAATTTTTGATTGAATCCAAGTTCTGATCAAATCAGAAACCTAATTGAGTCATCTCATAATTCAATCAGACCTAACCCAATGCAAGTCGAGCTGAATCCAATTCAATTAGACTTGATTTAATCCTCAATGCTCAATCAAATTGAGCTAATTAATAATCAAATTATTAATAAATCCTCCTACTATTTGTATTAATTTAACCATCAATTGAATTGATGATTAAATCCTTCAACGATTCACAATCATTAATCAATCATCTGATCTGATCAAAACTTCTATTGTGTGTGATCCCATAGGCTCTATTCTGTCTGATAGTGAGCTATACTGTGATCTCTATCACAATATCATCAAAACTCTTTTCGATGGATTAGAACAATTTCAACTCTACTTTTCGAGGTCATCGATTATCAAGATGACTCCGATGAGTCCCACAATCCATCAGTAACATCTAGCAGTATGTAGTGGCAATCCAGCAGAATAAAGGTGTGAACCTCTAGGTGCAGTTAACATATGATTCAATCTTTTTATCATGAATTCTGACTTGATGGAGGTCATGGAGAACTCATTAAATTCCATCATCAGTCATATGCCAGATTAGCTTAACTCAAGTTTCTCTATAAATCATTTGGAAACTCTTTTTCTGTACTCACATATGCTCTGATCAGAGACTTCTAAACTCAGTCTTGTAAATTGCATAGGACTACTTCTTATCTATCGAGATCGATTGATCTCATCAAAATACATCTTACTCAAATAGCGAACCTGAATCTACTATAGCCAACATCCACAATAAAGATTTGAATGGCTAGGGATCAAGAAAATATATAGTCAAACTACTGTAGTCTCACTGTGAATAGCCGATGCATCACAGGTCAAAGGATCACTCACACCACTACATCAAGAAACCATTGACGGGTGAGTAGACATCCAAGTGATTTCTCGTGATAGTCATACTCAGTGTAAATTATTCTCTAACAACCACCTACACTCTCACCTTAGTGTCTCTACACCACAGATTCGAGACTCGTCTGTCCAAAAGAGAGATGATTCATACACCGATCTTTATGAGATCAATCACTATTCTTTATGATGATTCTATGATTGAGAGTAATTAAAAATTAATCACTAATTATGTATGTCTCAAATTCTCAATACCTTGAGAATATACAAAATTATTTTTGTTAATTTCAAAGATAAATCATGGACATAAAAATATGATTGAAAATAAGAAGTCCTTTTATTAATAATAAAATTTTACAAGTATAAATACAAGTCTTGAAATTATAATGTGTCAGCCAACAATAAACTTTCTAGGGCACATATCCAATAAGGATATTGAAGAGTATCGAGCCGCTGGAGGGTCGAAGCTATGGCTGAATCCTATGACCCACTCCTACTCACCCCTCTGGTGACTCTGAGCCATCCCTCCGGTCATCACCATGTCGCACAACGACGAACTCCGCATAATCTGCTTATATAGTTCAAAAATATATTATTTCTAATATATATATTAGATCTTGTAACAACTTAATAAATACAGTTTGAAATTCTTATCACAATCTATCATGATTTAGAATCTAAATAATCACCAGTCCTCCTAGATTGATGTGTGGCCTCCCATAACTACAGCTGGCCTGATGGATGACTCAACTATTGTATCTACAATAAATAAATAATAAAATTAAATTAATTAAAGTATACATATAAAAGTTTTTATAGTTCTAGTGAAGAGTTTTGGTATAGATATCTTATCAGTCTGTCGATCACAACATATGTGCCGATGGAGTCATCTGTGTTCCTGAATAGATCCTCCTAGGTGGCTCGATTCTATCGGACCCTCTGCCACCTACTGGCATACTCCTCGCTACTCCACTAGTCGCAAAGGGCCTCATATACATCTGTCCGCATCCAGTGATTCCTGTATGACTTCTAGTTTGATGGTGATTGAGAATCGAAATACTTAATGGTGGATTATCGTAGGCTGTGTAGCCCATCTCAAAACCTACGTGTGGCCACCTGCTTAAATATCAGATGGCCAGTCTCCTTATCCTAAGAAGATAAGAATTGGTAGTACCCCTACAAGTAGATACTACTATAGAAAGGGCCTATGGCAGCACTTACTACAGTAGCAGTTATACATAACTGCTATCATAGTTTTGACCTATAGTAGTGATTACTTGTAACCACTGTCATAGAGTACATATAGCAGTGGTTATTGAATAACCACTATCATAGATCTAACCTATGGTAGTGGTTATACATAACCACTGCCATACGTCTGAGATATTGTAGTGGTTAATTAGTCACTACCATAGATTTGATCTGTAGCAGTGGTTATATAACTGCTGCTATAGATTTGAGTTATGACAGTGGTTATATATAACTGCTGCTATAGGTTTGAGATATGATAGCGGTTACGTATAACCGCTACCATAGATTTTATCTATGGCAGCGGTTACGTACAACTACTGCCATAAGTCGATCTACTGTAGCGGTTATTCGTAACCTTTGCTAACCGCTGCTATAGATCAAAACTATGGCAGTGGTTATTTATAACCACTATCATATCTCAAATCTATGACAATAGTTATACATAACCATTGTAATATAGTAGACCTATAGCAGCGATTTTGTTTAACCATTGCTATATCGATAGAATATAAATTTTTCATATATTTTTCTAAATATGATATAAATTTAAAATTTAAAATTTATCTTTACTATTTATTATCTAAATAATTATTGTTAGAGTATTACGATAAAAGATCATCTCGATCCGATAGCTCTAGCTATGTCGATCAATAAAATTTGATTTCGACGATCACGAATGATCGTATAATGATCTGATAGATAGAGACCATCAATGAATTCAAAATTTTATAATAATGATCTTGATGATATTTGTATCACATTATTAAAATTTTACTTTAATTGGACATCATTATCATGATCAATTTAGCACATGATGATTTCGATCATTAAATAAAAAATGAGTGATCAAATGGCCAAACTGTGTTTGATTAAGGTGATTTTTGAGATAAATGATCTTTGCTATTATTTTAATTATTTAAATAGTGGTGATCATAAAATTTAAACCACATATATATGAACTATCGAAGAATAGATACTAAAGTTGCAAGAGAAGAGCTAGCTCATATTTATTTCGATCGAGAAACAGATACTGAAGTTGCAAGAGAAGATGAGCTCATATGTAAAGGATAAGATTTACTTGGTTCTTAACTAATAATTAAAGTGGCATCTTTTAGATCTGATTGATATTTTATGTAACTTTAGTATCTGTTCCTTGATCAAAATAAATACTTCCTCCTCTCGCAACTTCAGTATCTGTTCTTCGATGGTTCATATATATATGGTTTGAATTTTATGGTCACTACCGTTCAAATGATTAAAGTGGTAGCAAAGGTTATTTATCTAAAAAATTATCTTAATCGAATGAAGTTTGATATTTTAATCACTAATTTTTTATTTAACGATCGAAATAATTACGTGCTAAATTGACTATGATAATGATATCCGATTGAAGTGAAATGTTGATAGTGTGCTATAAATGTCATCAAGATTATTGTTGTAAGTTTTTAAATCCATCAATAATCTTTATCTATCAGATCATTATGCAATCGTTAATGATCATAGAAATCAAATTTTATTGATCGACATAGTTAAGGCTATCGGATTAAGATGATCTTTTATCATGATACTCTAATGATAATTATTTAGATAATGAACAGTGAAGATGGACTTTAAATTCTAAATTTATATCATATTCAGAGAAAAATATAAAAAAAATTTACATTTAGGCTCTACAAAGCGGTTGAGAGATAACCACTGCTATATATCTAGATAATCGCTACTATATATCTATAGCAGCAGTTATAAAGACCACTACTATAAATCTATAGTAGTGGTTGCCTCAACCGCTGTTAAATATTTGTTGTAGCGATTGACAACTGCTGCCCTTGATCTATAGCAGCGGTTTTAAAAACCACTTCCATAGGTTTGAAAATTTTTTAAGCCGTGCCCTCTCTTCTTCATTTTGTGCTTAACTCTCTCTATCTCTCGTAGCTACACCCCACCGCGGCCCACCCTCCGCCGCCCCCTTCCTCTAGCACCACTGCCGGCTCTGACCCCCTCGGCACTGCCTCCCACTTCTTCGCTGTCGGTCCTCTTCGTCGTCATCATCGCTGCTGCTGCCATCGTTGCCACCACCACCGCAAGGTGACCCCTTTTTTTTTATGGCTCTATGGTAAGGGAGGAGCGAAGGGGTGGGGGGCGTGAGCGAAGCAGGCCAGTGGGCGGGGCGGAGGATAGAGGGGGGGTGGGGGCTGCGAGGGGTAGGGTGGGGCAGAGGATGGGGGGTGGGGTGGGGGTCGGAGGTGGGCGGGGGCGTGAGTGGAGGGGCGGCGTGGGGGGTGGGGCACCACAGGGCGTGGGGCGGAGGATGAGGGCTACAGGGGATAGGGGCCGCAGGGTGTGGGGGGCACGAGCAGAGGGGCAGCATGGGGTGGGGTAGTGCGGGGGGTGGAGCAGAGGATGGGGGTCGTAAGGGATGTGGGGCTGCATGGTGTGGGGGCCGTAGGGGATAGGGGGCACGAGTGGAGGGGCGGCACAGCATGAGGTGGGGTGGCGTGGGGGGTGGGCTAGAGGATGGAGGCCACAGGGGTTGGGGGCCGCACGAGGTTGGGGCCATAAGGGGTGGGGGCACGAGTGGAGGGGCGGCACGGTGTGGGGTGGGGTGGCGTGGGGGGTGGGGTGGAGGATGGGGAGGGGCGGCACGGGGTGGGGCGGCACGAGGGGTGTTGTAATAAAATAAATTAAAAATATTATATTATTATCTAATAATAATTATAATAAAAATAATAATAATTGAGATCTGGATCAGGATCCGATTCGGGATCCAATTCGAATCGACTCGAATCTGATCTGGGATTTGGGTCGGAATCCTGATCGGGATCCGGATTAGATCTGAATTAGGATTTAGATCGAATCCACGTACATCTCTCTATTTCTATAGAAAGATGCATGGTAGTGATTTATCACATGCATTAATGTAATCTTAAACTCCCATTCAGGAGTCGATCATAGGATCTCCAAAATAGACTCTGTGAACGGCTCTTGAATGTCCTGTTTGGACAGCTCAAAAATGCATCAATTTTTTGTTATTGTCATGGCATTCTTTGTTCTATCGTAAAAAAATTTTGTTTGCAGTTATCTCGTTTGTTCTCCGGGTATATATTAGATGTGGTTAAAATATGATTTATCTATATCATATATTTGAAGAACTGTAGGGAGATGCTGTTGGATTTTCTCTGGATATGGAACAAAGAACAAAGTTGTGGCAATAATAAAAGTGATGCATTTTTGAAAGCGATAGGACCACACCTATTAGAAAGGAGTTGGTGGAGTTAGGATTCATTGCACATTATTTTATTTGCCTATATAATGATGTTATAAACTTTAAGCATTGGTATGCATGTGCAAATTATGTGCAATTACTATCAAATTATCTTGCTGTTATTATGTTGTGTCTTATTTTCAGACATGATTTAATTACAGTATCATCATTTTAATCATGGATAAGGGGTGGATGAAGTTAAGTAGGCTCTCACCAGAATATGAGATTGGACTTCAAAATTTTCTTGATTTTGCTATAGAAAAATTCGAGGATCATGGACTTATCCAATATCCTTGTAAGAAGTGTATGGATGTACCTTGGCTACCTCGTCAAGATGTAAATGATCACCTCACTATTTATGGTTTTAAACCCGGCTATAAAATTTATTGGGATCAACATGGGTGAGAGTAGGCCGCAAGGAGGCGATCAATATGATGGAGAAGTGAAACAAATGGTTCGTGATATCTTTTCATTTGTTAGCCATAATGACAGTGCATCATATCCATGTCTGATTTTGTGGTTGGTGGAATGATAAACAATTAAGATATGAAGAATATCCGTAAGTTGATAGAGGACGCTAATGTTCTGTTGTATCCCAGATGTAAAAAGATGGCGAAGCTTGCATTGTTAATCCAGTTGTGTCATGCGAAATGCTTCAATGGGTTCAGTAATAATGGAGTGAACTACATACTAGAGCTTTTGGAAGACATTCTTTCGGACAATGTATAAATTTCAAAGAATAATTATAAGGCATCGAAGATTATTGAACAGTTGGACTTTGCTTACAACAAGATGCATGCATGTCCTAATGATTGCATGCTCTATTGGAAGGACAATGCCAATCAAAATGAGTACACGAGGTGTGGTGTATCAAGATAGAAATAGAATAAAGATGGCACATCGATCTGTGTTTCTCAAAAGTTGATGTGGCACTTTTCTTTGATATCGAGACTACAGAAGTTGTTTATGTCGGCAAGGACATCGAAGGATATGAGATAGCATGAAGAGGAGCAAACAAAAGATGATGCATTGAGGCATCCAGTCGATGGAGAGACATGGCAAAAGTTTAATGAAATACATCCTGATTTCGCACAAGAGATACACAATGTAAGATTGGACTTGTCATGCGATGGTTTCAAACTGTTCAAGCACATGCATACCAACTACAATGTATGGCGGCAAGGACATCGAAGGATATGAGATAGCATGAAGAGGAGCAAACAAAAGATGATGCATTGAGGCATCCAGTCGATGGAGAGACATGGCAAAAGTTTAATGAAATACATCCTGATTTCGCACAAGAGATACACAATGTAAGATTGGACTTGTCATGCGATGGTTTCAAACTGTTCAAGCACATGCATACCAACTATAATGTATGGCCAATGTTTGCTCATGTTTACAACCTTCCACCATGGATGTATATAAAAAAATCCTTCATTTTTATGATAGTGCTTATCCCTGGACCGATGTAGGTAGGAAATGATATTGATGTCTATTTGCAGCCTCTTATTGTTGAGCTAAAATAATTGTAGGTTTAGAGTGTTCCAACTTTTGATGCTTTGATGAATGAATCATTTTCTATGCACATGGTGCTTATGTGGATAATAAATAACTTTCTAGCTTACACCCTAATGTCGGGTTGGAGCACGAAAGGTGAGCTAGCATGCCCGATTTGTGAAAAATATATTCGATCTAGAAGGTTGACATATCGGAGGAGCTTTAGCTTTATGGGGCATCGATGCTTTCTCTATCGAAACCATTTATACAAAAGGGATACACGTCCTTCGATGGCACAGTTGAAGAAGGCGAGGCACCTAGCCGGATGTTTGAGAGTGAGGTATTGAGAGAGTTGTATGGTCTCAATATTGAATTTGGAAAAGATGATCCGATTGGTGGTAAAAAGAGAAAGCGTTGATCAAAGGCAGATGACAATACTTTAATTAAAAAAAATATATATTCTTTGACTTGCCATATTGGGAGATAAACTTATTGCACCACTGCTTAGATGTCATGCATATTGAAAAGAATGTGTGTGAGTTTCTATTGGTAATGTTCTTGAACATCAAGGATAAGACCAAGGATGATTTGAATTTTCGATTTGACTTGTAAAAATAGGGTATTAGGAGATCACTCCATCCAGAGCTGATGGAGGGAGAACAGTGGAGGCTCCCTCATGCATGCTATATTATGAATGCCTCCAAATAGTTTATATTTCTTTGTATGTTGGAGAATATAAAAATCCCAGATAGATACTCAAGCAACATATCAAAGCGTATGAACAATAAGGATGTGAGACTCAGTGGATTGAAGACTCATGATTATCATGTATTGATGCAAGAGTTGATCCCAATAGCTGTTCGCCGTGTGTTGTCAAAAAATATAAGAATGATTGTTATTCGTCTTTGCAATTTTTATAGAGATAATTGTGCGAAGAGGTTACTTTAGAAAGACATGAAGAAAATGAAAGCAAGGGTGATGATTATATTATATGATCTGAAAAAGATATTTTCATCATTATTTTTTACAGTTATGATACATCTCACCATGCACCTTATGGAGAAAGTTGTACTTGGAGGCCTAGTGTTCTGTCGATGGATGTATCCCATCGAGAGAAATATTCAAATGCTGAAATCTTATATAAGGAATATGAATCATCCGGAGAGATCACAGCAGAAGGTTATTTGGATCAAGAGTATTTAGATTTTTATACTATGTACTTAAACAAGTTTGAGACATGTTGTAACCGATCAATGAAGAATCAGGATGATCAGCATGAGCTGATTGAGCCTGCATTTGTGTCCATTCCATAACCAGGTGGACTTCTCACTTTATACCGCCTCATTGATTTGAACTTTGAGGAAAGGGATAAGGCACACTGTTATATGCTATTCAATTGTGATGTCATTGAGCTATACATACAGTGAGTCACTCAGTCTTATTTATTTTTTATTACTTAGAAAAATATCTCATTGCACTAGTAACTCTAAATTTATTTTTAATATAGCAAACATAAAGAGATTATAAGAGTAAAATACGATGCTCTAAGCATGCGAAAAAAAAAATGCATAGCAAAAAATTTTCTTAGTGATTCAAAGATCATGTAAGCGAGTATATATTCCTGTCTTGTACATCCTTTTTGAACATATTTATTAAATAGGTGTCATCTTTTTAGATGTGAAGATTACCATCCGATGATGTGAGCCATGAAGTGCATGCTCTTTCAATGAGACCTAATCGCACCGTGCATGAGTACAAATAGCTCATCATCAATGGCTATACGTTCAATATTCACAGTCGAGCCGTAAACATAGAAATATAAAATAGTGGTATGATGTTGAGTGCCACCACTAGGTGTTATGCTAGCTCGAGGGATTCACAGTCTCGTACAGAGGATTTGAATTATTATGGGGTTGTGAAGATGATAGTCATCTTGGACTACTATTCTAAAGGGAGAGTTGCATTGATAAAATATGATTGGTTTGACATCTTATTTTAGTCAGGAATGAAGACTGATGAGTGCGGTTTTACTCTCGTCAACATGTAATACCATCTTTGCACTGAAGAACCATATATATTTGCCTATCAAGCTAGTCAAGTCTTCTACATTAGTGATCCCTTGGAGCTTCAATGGGATGTTGTTGTGAGGATGGTGCCTAAGAATATCTTTGATGATACCAAAGTTGATGACGATGTTGGACCATACATACAAAGTGTTCCTCTAGGATAAAATTTATCTAGTATTGTCGAGGTCCCAGATACTTTTATCAGGAGCAATGGTGATATCCATATTGTAGATGTCAGTAGGCGATGAGTTCAATATTATGATATAAATATTAAAGTTTATTTATTTATGCTCTACTAATATTACTGTTCAATAATATATTATATTTATTAACGTTGTAGGTCACGATGGTACTGAAACGCCATCTAACTTTCACCTCCATCCCTCGGTGAGCTATCTGGAGCTCTGCCTCCACATCCACCACCGCATCGGCTTTGGAGGCACATACTCCTCCCATCGCATCAGCCTCGGCTTCGGCTTCACAAGCATATCATCCTCCCACCGACATATCTAAGCCTCCACCAGCAGCTACATCTCCAGCACATACTCCACCTACCAATCTAGCTCCACCAACATCCATATTGCACGATCTCAGTGAGAATAGGTTTTTATTATATTAATTATTTATTTATTTATTTTTTGTATAGTTATTGCATACTCTTATATATTTATAATATATTTTTATTATAGGTGCAACATTCAGTAGGATATTTCACAGTCCCACATGCATACCATATATGTGGAACCGCCAGCATTAGTCATGGTGGAGTACAATCAAGAGAGAGGCCAGTAGGAGAGACCGCACAGGAGATGCATTTCTTTTTTAGAGTGCTTGTGAGACTGTCTGACATCACTCCCATAGTGCTCATAGATTGGCGATTGATGGACCCCGATGTCAAGGATCGGGTGTGGAAGAAAATTTGGATAAGTGTATCTTAATTATATATACATGTGATATGTTTATACTATGTTTGATTAGAATAATTTTCTAACTGATTTCTGATAACTTTATGTAGAGGAGGTACGATTTTTCAGATTATGAGAGCACTCAAGATGCCCGACTGCAAAAGATTGGAGAGTTGTACCGAAACTACAAAGTCAAGCTCCATAGAGGGTGGCTAGAGCACTGTAGGGATACTGAGGAGGAGCTTGTTTCTTGGATCCAGGACTGTTTCCTGAGTCAATCGGAGGGGATGGTCAGGCATTGGAGGAGCCAGGACTTCTAGATTTAATTTATAATTTATGAATTTTTTATTATACTGATAATTATATTTGATTTTAACTTATATGATTTAGATACTTCTTAGGTTGCATCTCGTCAGAACTGAGAGAATTGAGCTGCTCAAGAGTATACGCACACTCTCGATCGTGAGTTTATGACCAGTCGTGTGCATAGAGAGATAATGAATTCTGATTATTTAGTTTATAAGTTATTGAGTTATTATATTTTTTATGTATTTCTAACAAGCTGATTGATTGTTATAGCTGACGAGAGAGGGGGTGATGCCCATCTGTAGCGCCAACTTCTGATCAAGTCATATGGACAAGAATGGTGGGCCAATGAACACCACGATCGGAAGAATTTTTATAAGTAATAACTGGAGTATGATTAATATGATTAGCATTATAGCATTTCTTATGATATTTTATTTGAATTCATAATTATAGGAGCAGTTAGACGTGCTTGCAAGTGAGGGCCTGGACACCTCTGATCCCCATGACCATTTGCCTCAGGTCTTGGGACCTAAGCACTTTGGGAGGATTCATTGCAGGCTCAGATATATGCCGACGAGCTACTGATCTGAAGTGAGCATCTCCTCATATGCTTCCAGGATCATCAACCAGGAGCAGCTTGATGAGGTCTGGCATAGACAACTCAGACTCAAGAGCACACATCTCAGCTACAGAGCGTCATGTCCGCTATGGTGAGTCAGCTCTTCATTTTTTTTGGAGCTAATTTATCAAGCATTCAGAATATATTGGCTAGCATTTTAGCTCCAGCTCCAGCCCCTCCAGTTTCTGCTCCAGCCCCTCTCAGTTCTGCTTCAGCCCCTCCTACTGATGATGAGATATTTGGAGAGGAAGACTTTTATTTAGGAGATTTTTGATGTATTTTATTTTTATTTAAATAATATTATAATATAATTCGATCGATCAGTAATATAATTTGAGTATTTGAGATATATTTTTACATTATTATTGAGTTTTATATAAAATTTTTGATTCTTGTAAGTTTTAGTTTGAGTAATTATATATTGAATTATGTCTGTCAGGTAAAAAATGATAAATTTAAGTGATTGAAAAGTTACTACTATAAGAAAAAAGGCTACAATAGTGGTTGTGAACCACTGCCATAAGTTAAAAAATTACTGTCATAGCCTATGACAGCGGTTGCACAACCACTACTGTACCCATGCCAACTACTGCTGTTGGTCTGTGCCAACCGCTGTCATAGACATATAGTAGTAGTTGGACAGCCGCTGCCATAATCTATGACATCGGTTCCATAACCGCCGCTATACAATTTAACACAGTTGTTATACAACTACTGCTATACACTCTATAGCAGCGGTTAAACAACCACTGCTATAGAAATAGTATAGTAGCGGTTGTATAACCACTGCTATAGATTCTACAACAGTGGTTAACTAACTATTGTGATAGCTTCTATAGCAGTGGTTGGTAAACCACTGCTATATTACAAACTATTGTAGTGGTTGAATAACTGCTATTATACCCTGTATATGACAGCGGTTATATCAACCACTACAACAACGTTAGCGGTAATATCAACCCAGTATATGCCATCCTCGGAAGCTTAAGTTTATTACAGAGTCAAGGTTTGAGATCAAAACTACGATTAAATACACGAAAAGAATTTAACAAAAACTATAGAAGGTTTGAGTCAAGGCATGCTGCTTGTATAATTATCCTAAAATTATAATTAATCATGGCATAATTGAGGTAAGTATGTATTGTTAGTAATAAAATTATCAAACATACAGCCTTAGGTAAAAATAATTGTAGATTCATATCAAATAAAAAATTATAAAATTTTACCAACTATGTAAAATAAATTTCAAATAATTATCTTTTATCAAAAATTTCTAACTTTGTATTATGTCCAGGTTTAACTCCTTTATCTTTTTTTCGATCTTTTTTCTTTCCAATTGTAGAACCTATTACTAAGATAAATAACATAAACTAGATAAATAGGTATTATTCATAAGTAAAATTTAGCAAACAAAATATAATTTTAAGACAAATATTACCATGGCTGCTTGCATCAACTCAAGGTTGAGATTGTGGTGGCTTTCAATCGTATATAGCTTCATTACTAGGTATAACACTTAAACCAAATTAGGAGATCAAGATATATTTTGTTAAAAAATTCTAAATCCAGAAGACCTATAGTGTCTTAGATTCTCATACCAGACCATATAAGCAATGATGCAAATTTGGGTTGTAATCAGGAAGGTTGCATTGAAGCCATATAAATGCCTTGATTTTGTGTTCTCCTTCCCCAAAAACATTAGCATCGGATAGTATAACCTTCAAAATTCAACGTATCAAAATCTAACATAAGCAAGAAAAGTTTTTTCACCAAATTTAGAAAGATGATATTTGAGAATGAATAGAGATACCTTAACTTTGTACCATGTTTATAAAAGCAGACTAGCACATTATCATAAACTGCTAGACAAGAACCATTTTCTACTAATATATTGCAGATGCTTACTAACAATTTTACATAACATCTGATCTCTCCAATGGAGGATCGACATCAGTTGGTGGATCTAGGAATAGGTCTGCTGTAGATCAAAAACAATATTTAAAAAGTTATATATAGGTGGCAATATAAGATTTAATTATATAATTATGGATGGCAATGCAAGATTTAAAATAACATATTTTGTTGGATAATAACTCAATGGTCTGTAACTAAGCTAATTGAAACTAAAAAATTATTGTAATTGATACGCCTCAAGTCTAAACCGGCACAAAAGGATATATTTTAATATACTGCTCCGATTCTTAAACGGATTATTCCTACATATTTCATTCGATGATACGGAGCTATAGATACCTCTGATCCATCCATTGAATGGTTGGATTGAATTTTGACTCCCTTGTACCCATCCCTTTCGTCTCAAGTCTAAAAAAATAGTACTTAAATCAGAGAACAATAAAGTAAATAAGAAAAAGAGGAAAAGAAGAAGGCTCAAATCTGTCATTGAAAAATAAGGTATTGCAAATTTCTCTGCACCTTTAATCATAAAGTGGATGCAAGTGGTTGTCTACGATGTAATAGACCATCCAAGCTTTTCCTGCAACTACAACAATAAGAACAAAAATGCATCACCTCCATTGATCTCTCTCTAGACACTTTAGATGCATCTCACACAGGCAGTCATCATAGCTTTCCCGAGCCCCCAGCTGCCTCTCCGAGTTCCCCAACCCTACCCGATCCCAACCTAAAAACTACGAGTAGATATTTTTTTAAAAAATAAAATAAAAACCTAAAAATAGTACTTAAATCAGAGAATAATAAAGTAACAAGCAAAAAAAGAAAAGAAGAAGGCTCAGATCTGCCATTGAAAAATAAGACATTGCAGAAATTACCCCATCTACACGATGGTCCATCCAACTATGCTCCAGGAGCTGGATGTCTTAGATGCTAGCTGAGATCTAAGGCCCGAGCACACAGGGCATACCCCGATCCCATGTTTGCAATGCTACCTGATACCATCCCTCAGTCCGAGTGCTCTGCATGTCAAGATCCAAGTCCCATACTTCTAATTAATTAATTAATTATCTAATTAATTAATTAAATTAATATATAATTAATTAATTTTTTTAATATCTAATTATACTTAATTAACATAATTTAAATAAAAAATTAAATTTTAGTGATGGTATTAGCCGTTATTAATGCCATTGCTAATACTCACATCAGAAGGTGGGCTACTGTGCAGAGACTGAGGTGCGAGCTGCCACATAGGGACTGAGGCACGAGGGGATAGCTTGAGGATGGGATGCTAGCTCGGGGATGCGGCCGTGAAGATGAGGGCATGGGGACGGGCCGCAGGAAGGCGGTGCAGGTTGGGGCTATGGGGTCTAGCAGGCGGGGCAGGGTCGCGGGCTGGGGGCGACCGGGCAGGGGCCATGGGGTCGGGTCGGTGATGTCGGGGCCAGTGGGGTCGGGGCCGGCCACTGGGGTGGAGGGATGCGGGCTCGAGGCTGCAGGGTCAGCTCGACGATGTCGGGGCCGACGGGGTCGAGGCGGTCGAGGGCATGGAGGGATCGCGGGGTCGGGCCAATAAGGTCGAGGTCAGTGGGGTCGGGGCGGCTGCGAGCATGGAAGGACGTGGGCTTGGGGCCGCGGGATGCCTGAGGGATAGGGCGTTTGGGCGCCGGTGAGAGGAGAGGATGAGGGAAACGGGGGTTGGGAGGGGGTTAAGGGGGGTTCGAACGCCAGTGAGAGTAGGGAAGGGGAGAGCATAAGGGGGGTTTGAGCACGTGAGGAAAAATTTTTTCCCCGTGCTTGGTTATATATGGAGTATTAGTGACGACCGCCTTGCCATCACTGACACCATCGATAAAAGTATTAGCGATGGCAAAATCTGCCGCTAAAAAAGGAGAGCTGTCGCTAATACTTTTATAAAAAAATATTTTTTATAATTTTTTAAATATTTTTTTTTGATTTTTAGTGATAGTAAAATTACCATCACTAATACCGTCGGTAAAAATATTAGAGATGGTAAAATCCATCACTAAAAACTAAGAGCCGTCGTTAATACTTTTATCAAAAAAACATTTTTTTATAATTTTTAAATATTTTTTTTCAAATTATTAGCAACAGCAAACATAGCCATCACTAATAACCTCGAATAATTAATTAATTTTATTATAATTATAATAAAAAAATTTAAAATTTAAAATTTATAGTGATGATTTTTTTCATCGCTAATAGTCATCTCCGCTGCTAAAAGCCATCGTTAAAAATCATCTTCCTATTTTTTTTTGAATATGATATAATTTTAAAATTTAAAGTCCATCTTCAGCATTCATTATCTAAATAATTATTGTTAGAATATCATCATAAAAGGCTTCCTCGATCAGATAGCCCTAGCTTGTCGATCAGTAAAATTCAATTTCGATGATCATGAACGACCGCATGATGATTTGATAGATAGAGACCATCGATAGATCCAAAAATTTATAACGATAATTTTGATGATATTTATAGTATACTATCAAAATTTTACTTCAATCGGATATCATTATCATAGTCAATTTAGTATAGGATAATTTGAGCCGTTAAATAAAAAATAAGTGATCAAAAGGTCAAATGGCATCCGATTAAGATAATTTTTTACATAAATAATTTTTGTTACTATTTTAATCATTTGTACGGTGGTGATCATAAAATTCAAACCACGCATATATGAACTATCTATGCTAAGCAGATCTTACAAAAATATAAATATAATTACTAAAAGACTTTAAAATAAGTATCAAGAGACATATAGTTTTGGATTGTTCATATATATGCAGTTTGAATTTTACGATCACCACCGTACAAATGATAAAAGTAGTAAGAAAGATTATTTATCTAAAAAATTATCTTATAATCGGACGTTGCTTGACCTTTTGTTCACTTATTTTTTATTTAATAATCTAAATCATTCCGTACTAAATTGACCATGATAATGATGTCCGATTGAAGTAAAATTTTAATAGTGCACTATAAATTTTAATGAGATCATCATTATAAATTTTTTGACCCATTAGTGGTCTCTATTTATCAAATCATCGTGCGATCTTTCATGGCCATCAAAATTGAATTTTAGTGATCGACATAGCTAGGACTATCGGGTCGAGACAGTCTTTTGTGACGATAGTCTAACGATAATTATTTAGATAATAAACGGTGAAGATGAATTTTAAATTTTAAAATTATATCATATTCAAAAAAAATAGAAAAAAATTATATTCTACCTTTTATTAGCGATGGTAGACACCGTTGCTAATATTCTTACTGCCGTCACTAATATGTTTAATAAATATAAAAAAATTATTTTTTGCGATGGTAAGTTTCGTCGCTAATAGTGCCGTCACTAATTATTATTAGAGATGGACCGTCGCTAATACTCTTATTGGTGCAAAAATCCACCAGCGTCGGAGAAGCTGGAGTCGAAGGAGTCGCGGTCACCGCCGGGACCTGCAAAGGAAGTCTAAATCGGAGTTGGGGGTGCTCCGGCAAGACCCTCCGACGCTCAAGTCAATTCTCTGCCTCAACAAGAATGGAGTGCTCGAATGAAAATTTTAGCAGAGTTTCGAGATAGAAATTAGAGCTTAGAGAATAACGTATCTGGGATCCTCTTTTTATAGACGGAGGGTGCAACAGACTGATAGCGACGTTTGTAACTGCTTGGTAGTGGGCCGTTCGGGGCCAGGAGGAGTTTGTTACGAAGAGTGGTGGTGTGGAGTCGTGGCTATCACCGTGGCCTACCACGTGGAGCCTGTTGCGGGGAGTGGAGCAGTGTCCGTTGTCGTGACTTGCGAGAGAGTGGTGGAGCCATGCGGAATCCATCGCAGGGAGTGGAGCAGAGTCGTGGCCATTACTATGGCCTGCCAGGGAGTGGTGAAGCCGCACGGAATCCGTCGCAGGGAGTGGAGCAGAGTCGTGGCCATTACTATAGCCTGCCAAGGAGTCCAGGCCTGTCGGTCGAAGCTCGGTTGAGGTGTCTGGCGAGGAGAGGTAGCTATCCATCTGAGAGGAGCTCGGATGTTGCTGGCGAGCCTTCTAACGTTGGGTGCCTTGGGCATTAATACTGCAGGCGAGGGCTATTTGCTGTAGGAGCTCGGCCAGAGGCTTACAGTGAAAATCCGATGCAGACCGCTCATAGTAGAAATTTGAAGTAGACCGCTCGTAGCAGAAGCTCGGAGTAGATCGCTTGCGGTAGAAGTTCAGAGTCCAGCCTTTGTAGGAGTTCGGATGAGGTCTACCTGCAACAGGAGTTTGGGGACGAAGTCCGGCTCCCGTAGGAGTCCGGATGAAGACTACCTGCAGCCGGAGTTTGGGGACGAAGTCCGGCTCCCGTAGGAGTCTGGATGAAGACTACTTGCAGCCGGAGTTCGGGAAAGAAGTCCGGCTCCCGTAGGAGTCTGGATGAAGATTACCTGCAGTCGGAGTTTAGGGAAGAAGTCCGACTCCCGTAGGAGTCCGGATGAAGATTACCTGCAGCCGGAGTTTGGGGAAGAAGTCTGGCTCCTTTAGGAGTCCGGATGAAGACTACCTGCAGCCGGAGTTCGGAGAAGAAGTCCGGCTCCCGTAGGAGTCCGGATGAAGACTACCTGCAGCCGGAGTTTGGGGACGAAGTCCGGCTCCTGTAAGAGTCCGGATGAAGACTACCTGCAGCCGGAGTTCGGGAAAGAAGTCCGGCTCCCGTAGGAGTCCGGATGAAGATTACCTGCAGCCGGAGTTTGGAGAAGAAGTCCGGCTCCCGTAGGAGTTCGGATGAAGACTACCTGCAGCCGGAGTTTGGGGATGAAGTCCGGCTCCCGTAGGAGTCCGGATGAAGACTAGAAGGTGGTCGACCACCGCAGAAACTTGGGTGGAGTCCGTCCGTCGTGGAGAATCCGGTCGACACTGGTGGGAGTTTATCCGTCAGCAGAATTTGAGAATGTCGCAGAGGCTCGGCCGTCGAAGAGGTTCGGAAAGATGCCGCCGAAGGTCGGACGTCGGTAGAATCCCTGGAGGGTCACTCCTGACACGAACTTCGGTTGGGGGGTATTTTATACCCAACAACTCTTTTTACAGTCGCTAATAAGTTTAATAAATAAAAATTTTTTTCTTGCTCTTTTTTGTGATGGCTAAATCTGTCGCTGGTAATGCCGTCACTAATGATTATTAGCGATGACAACCACTATGTTTAATACTCTTTCCACCATCACTCATAAGTTTAATAAATAAATTTTTTTTTGCAACGGGTTTTTTTTGGTCACGATAGTAAAAACTATTATTAGTGACGGCTATTTTGCCATCGCTAATAGCCATCAGTAAAAAGTTTATTATCGATAAAAAAATTACCATTAGTAATGCTGTCGCTAATACTTGCCATTTGTGATGGCAAAGTTGCCGTCGCTAATGATTGTCGCTAATACTTTAATTTCTTATAATAAAGCAAAATATTCCTAAAGGATCATTTTTTTGTAAATAAATATCATGAAAAAGTTGGTCAATTGTCTTATTAACCAATTTATCCATGTTTTTACATTTTTCAAGATGGATAAGTTACTTTATCATGGGCAATATTTACTCATAAAATAGAAAAAAATTTTATCCATCCAGAGATGGCTAAATTATTTTTCCATCAGTCAGTAAAGTAGATATTTAATACTGTACCTAAAATGTCTATTCTCATTTTCAATATCTCCATCATTCAATGCTTAATAACTTAGTCAAATCTAAAAAACATAAGGGATATCATGAGAAATATGGATAAATTTTACCAACTTATCTAGAAAAGTAGTAATGTAAAAGAACATGGATAATAAATTCTGAAGTAACTTTTCTATGTGTAAAAGAATATAGGTAAATTATTTTTCTATCTAAATATTATCTGAAAAATATTTATCCAGAAAAATATAGATTTTCAGATAAATCTTTTATCTGTAAAAGAATGAGCCCTAAGTGGCCCCGAGATTGCCCCTTCCCCTACCTAAAGAGCCCTTCCAGAGTAGTCAGAATATAGGCAGTCACCCAGTCAGTTATAATATTCGCCTCTCAGTAGACATTCCTAGCTTGTAACACACATTCGATGTCCAAATAACAGCACAGCACAGATAGGCAATCCTCTCTTGTCCTCTAACAAAATCTTCGATGCGATCTCTACATGAGTGAGCATGTATGATGTTTGGTAAAGTAATTTGTACTTGTTTTGGGCACACATGATGCATTTTTCGCACATCGGACCTACACTTCTATGCAACTAATTCATGATCAATTTGGTGGAACAGATATCATCATGAAATGACCTTCCACTGTAAATTTTTGTATGGGTAACTTCAGAAGAGCTGCTTTCAAAGAATATTCAACATGATACCCATAACATTTTCCTTTTGCTCGCACAAGCAATTGAATTCCTTGTGGTTGCCGCATCTTTCTTTCCGTTTTGTTCACGGGTGGTCGGTGTCAACTTTCAAGTGTTCATACCTTAAGCAATCATCATGGTTAATTGCTCATAGCTATAATCGTTAACCAGTTATTCCCCAGTTGGCTTTGTTCAAAGGAATGTGGGGCCAATTTGTCCACACGATGGCAAGCAGAGATGCAAATAGGCCTGGGAATCACTAAGTTTGCCTGCCTAGCAGCAACACATTATCGTGTGGACTCCTACAAGATTTGTTGTTTTCCACCCAAGCTAGGTTGCTTCTTAATTGGATTGAAACTTATATCCTGCTTACCACTTCTAGTATTCGAGGTAATTAATTTCCTCAGCCATTTACCAAGACTGTAACTGGGATCACTTGCTGCTGATATATTAATCTAAAATTATGCGCCCATGCCACTGTTAGCCTGTTGGAATCAGTATATATACACGAATTTAATTCTTTGCTGCTGCTGCTGACAAGATAAAGAGAGCTAGGCAACGAATATAACCGTCTCATAGGAGGGACAGACCAGCAAACAATGCAAGTAGCCAGCACAAAGGGGATCCCTAGATTTTGTGGACCAGTTCAGGTCTTGAAGCACCAGACCTTTGAACCACTAATACGAGTGATATTGCCAGAGGACCAACAGAGAGCAAAAACAGAGATGGTGAAAGATGAAGATGACGACGGTGGCCATATGTGAGCATTTAGTACTCCGCTCTTAGACTTCAACTCCATGCTAAGATGTTAGGTAACCACCTAAGAACCTACTCTTGTCACTGTTGTCAGCTCTCGCAATTGGATCAAATTAGATTGAATTAAAAATGGGTGGGTCAGGAGGTACAGAGGGTGATGTAATAGGTTTACATAGGGAATCCTTAGAGTTTGAGAGGGTGGGGATCATGCTGTTGGTCCCAAATCATTCCAAAAAATAGACAGGTTTTGGAAGCAGTCACATGCTCCCAACCTTTTGCAAAAGCCTCTGAAAAGCCAGCTCCACTTACATAACCCTCTCTATGCATCCTAATATATCCTCATCAAAGATGTGGAAGCCTCCAGCTTCAGAATATCGTACCTATGGTTTACTAAAATAAAAGGGATCTATAGTAGTAGTTAAAATCATAGTAAAAATTATAGAAAACTTCTAGTAGTTACAATCATTGCTATAAATGCAATCAGAATCAAGTATTTCTTTTGTAAATTAATAGTGCATATATAACCAATTTTTTAAATATCTATGTATGTATTCAATCAGATTCAGGTCATTCAAATTTATGGTTGCAATTTTAATTAAATACCTACACTAGTAATCAAACCTAAAATCATTTGGATTATTGCCTACTACTTAAGCCACCATAATAACATTAGCTTTTAGCATAAAGTTATTGTTTATTATACTTATTCAACATATTTATATTATAAAATATACCTATTATAAATATATTATAGTATTTTAGTTTTAATAATTATTTATTTTGATAAAATTTTTATTCTCTTCTTTTTGAAAGGGAATAGAAAAAAGAATTACTTCATTTTATTCTTTGTAATATTTTAGAAATCTTTTCATTTAAAATATTTAAAAATATTAATAATTTAAACATATATTTTTCTAAAGTCTTTTAAAAGTAAATAAGTCATGATTCCTCTTATTCACACAATAATTATAAAGTAATTAATGATATATATAAGTGGTTTTTAAATTTTTTATATGTTCAATACAAATCAGGTTTGATATATGATATAAATCCTTGGTTGAATTGGTTTTCATTAATAATTACATCATAGGCCATCATTTGGTTATGGTACCTTGCATGCAATATTTATAATAAATTTTGTATCAAAAGTATTTTATAGTAAGTATCTTAACTCATATAACTTGTTCATTAAATGGATCATGTGAAATCAAGTTGAAATAACATTTTTAATCCATAAAAAATGATAAAATATAATATATAATCAATTTTATTAAATTTACTATCCCTCTAATAACCAATAAGCGTTAAAGATATTTTTTTAAGAAAGTATGCAAAAGATATTATAGACCTCACTATATTAATAATTTTTTTTAATATAAATTTAATTAATTAATAATCAATAATATATGCATAACTGTTATGAAATAGATAAAAAATTTCAAGCCAAACCTGACCTTATGTTTCCAACTAATTCTTCGGACTTAACCGATCATGTAAGCTATTCTGTAAATAGATTTGGCTAAATAAAGTCAAACTAACATATTTAGCTCATTAAAATTTGTTAAACATGGATAGAATATACAGTAGACAATATATACATAGTTGAAGACTTATTTTTTTAAATTTATTAAATATATATAATATCTTTTTTAAAAATTTAAACAAATATTTAGTGATGAAATATTATCATCACAAACAATCCAAATTTGTTTCCAATGATACTAATTTATCATAAAAATAAACTATAAACAATTAACAATAAAAGCTATTAGTTATACAATGATGCATTTATTCAACGAAAAAATTTTGTTCTTGCAAGGCACCATTGTAACATAAAAACTTTTAACATTATCTATAAATAACCATCATAATATTATGAAACTTTTATGATAATTTTTTTAAAATTATTATTATAAAATATAATTTTTGTAGTGGTTATATGATATATATACTATCACTATAGAATAACTTTTAATAACACTCTTAATGAATTACTGTAGCACCATGTATCTTTTATTTTTTTCAAATCATTACTAGAAAGTATTTATAGTAATATATTATTTTGAGTGCTGCTAAAATTTTATCGCTATAAACTATTTTTATTATAGTTATGCAGTACTTCTCTCTCTCTCTCTCTCTCTCTCTCTCTCTCTATATATATATATATATATATATAGATCTACAAACATGGAAGAATGGTTTGATATCTCTAAGAACATAAATAAAGATAAAAGAGGGTGGGGTGAAAAGCAAGTGTGAGGTGGCAACCCACAAATAAGATCCCAGAGAGACTCCGTTTTGAGAACTGCAACCCCTTCAGTTCCCACTAAAAGCCCAAAAGAGGTATGTAGCAAAGAAATAATGGAAGCTCGGCGAAGGAACAGTAGGTGATGAATATTTTAAGCCTTGTACTCTCATTAAAGGGAGACAAAACTCAAAAGAGGTAAAGAGCAGGCCGAGAGAATCGTTGAGGAGCACCGTGTGATGTGAGATGGTGGTGGCCCAGCTCTAGTACGTATATGAGAAAGAGAAAAATGCCCATCCATCGGTCCATCCCTTCTACGTGCTGTGGTACTCTCCTCTCTGGTAAAGATATTATTATTTGTCCATGGTTGGTGTCCATGATTGGAATGGACGGGAGTAGCAACGAAAACAAGCTAGCTTGCGAGTCCGTCAAAAACTTTGGTTACGTTTGGGAGCATCATGCCGTGGCGGAGATATTTTTGTTCTCCAAACAATCGCTGGAGGGATGGAGACAAATCGAAATGCGAAGCAGTGGCGGACGCCAGTGACGTGGGAAGATCGCCAAATACGTACGTACGTGGCCTCGGTGTGCAGAAGTGTTTGCGAGTATGCTTTAGGGAGGGACCAGCACTGAGCCTCCGCGTGGGGTAGTACTGCACATACATCCATGTACATATCGAGGGATGTGATGAAATGAAACGATGCATCTTGAGAACTTGCTCCATTAGATGAAAGCGAGAAAAGGCCAACCTGGGAGCGCACCACAGCTGCTAAGTTCCAAATGAGGTAGATTTGACATGTACGCATTGGTCTCTGCGCAATGGAAGCTAGCAAGGTGTTTTTGGGATGGATGATGAACTTTACGATTTGTTCTCAATGTGTTCCATGATTGAAAGTGCTAGCTCATCAAACTGTTAAGTCCTCCACAATTGGATCAAATGGCTTGGACATGAATCCCGCCTTTATCATTAGGATTTGGATAGAATGCGAGGCATTTAGGAGTTTGCCACCTTGAATATGTAGCTTATTGCATACAGATTTCTTATATATATATATATATATATATATTAAAAAAAAAAAAAAAGCTCAACCATTCTAGCAAACACCTTCATTTCCTTTAAAAAAAAAAAAAAAAGAAACACCAAATAGGTTTTTTTATTTTTGCCACATCCTTGCAAACTAAATTATGCTAAAAAATATAATTAAATAAATTAATATTATATAATTATTATTTATTTTAAAGTTGCTAAATAGTTTTTTTGCTAAAAGTTCTGGTATATTGTTTTAATGATACACTTTGAGATTTATATTTTGTGCCTTCTGCAAGAAGGTGCTCCATTTGAAGAACAAGATTTCAATCGCATGGTAAAACATGAATCACACCCTTTGGCTGATAAAGAAAAACCTGGCATTCTAAAGTAAGGAGCTCAAAAATTACATGCAAAA
Organism: Elaeis guineensis; assembly: GCF_000442705.2. Lineage (NCBI taxonomy): Eukaryota > Viridiplantae > Streptophyta > Magnoliopsida > Arecales > Arecaceae > Elaeis > Elaeis guineensis. The sequence continues at coordinate 27,475,703 of NC_025996.2, forward strand.
ATTTTGAGAGATCCTGAATTCTCAGCAGGCCCTTTAAACATGCTATGTATGAATATGACAAGACACTGGCTTAAGAATTTGCTGAATTAACATTAAATAGACTCAGCCCAAGGTTAAATAAGCTTAGATATCAATTAATTGTTATACGACAATATGGATTGCACAACCTTGACTTCTTCACAACCCTGCACTTAGAGGTTTCTTTCTTCATGCATGGAGAGATTAAATCAACAGTAATATCCAAATTAGTTTCTACTCCAATAATTCTTCCTATCTTCCATCTCTAGAGGAGGCTTCATTGCGATGTTATTCAAATAATTGACCTGCTAAGCTGTGGTTCCATGGTCAGTTTGTTTACGCGAATACGCGTGTTGGAGGCTCGTGCGTAGGGAGCACGAGATCCCTCTCGTGTGCTGCTTCACATGTGGGTTAACATCAACTAATTAATGGAAGGGAAAGCGACGTTAATCCTTAAACGCTCACACGTTTAGGAAATAAATACTCGATCGGCACATGCTTTCCCTGTGAAGGAGTTTGTTAGCTTCGGGATTTGTGCCCATGGTGCCCTAATAATCCCTTGGCTCTCTAAACCTCTCTTTTTCCGTGGCCGTGGATTCGATTCCTTTCTCTCCCTCCCCCTTTGCCATGGTGGATTTTTGGGGCTGGACAGCGAGAGGGAGGGAGAGAGAGAGCGAGAGAGGACAAAAGGAGGGGAAAAAGGGTCAACTACCGGGGGCCGCACAGGGCTCGAGAACGAGGGACAGGGACGCGTTTATTGGGAGTCCCCCACATCATTCATCCAGTAAATCGGCTCCGTGAATGTCTTTTCCATGCATTTCTCGGACCCATATTTGGCCATCTCCATATTTATTTATTAATTCACTAGTATTCCTGTCATTCGGTGATGTTCGTATTATCATTTATTACTGTATTTGGCTGCTTCCCCTTCCAACTTCATCATTAATACATACCAGCAGCAGAGAAGTTGGTAATCAATTTAAACATGCAATTTTTAAAAAAATATAAATTATATCTTGAGTAAATGAGAGCAGCACCGCGGACTAATTATTTCACAATTACATTTAATATTTTATGTCAAACTCTTGAGGAGCACCTTAATTGTCTTCCTAATTAGCATGATCTACCCTATTTTACCTTCTAATATAGGCATTAATTCTAATTAATATAGGCGCCATGCGACACTTCTTCTGTTGGATATATTTGAATTAGAAAGAAAAATGGTCGCAGAGGTTACATATATTATCGCCGGTTTTAATTCTTTTTGTTTTTCCAGGGCTTGCTAGTGAATGTTATCTTCCCATGAAACTTAATCTAAGGAATAATTTATCGCTACATGCGATAAATGTTAGCCGGGGAATACTTACTTAGACTATACTCCAAGTAGGTAGAGATTTTTTGCCCCCCCTTCCTATTTGATTTTTATTAGAGAAATCTAAGATTGAGAAATTTCTTATCTAGTTTTGCAAAATACTTCAATGCAAATCAAGTAATCAAATCAGCACATTTGCTGAAGTTGTTCAACACATACTATACGCACATGCCTTGAGTTAATGCTATGCTTAATTATGTTTAAATATACACCTATTCTAGTACCAAAGAATGCTAGGGCTCAACAATCATGGTAGGATAGAAGGCTTTTGTACATCACTAGCTATCTCACACAATGAGGTCAACTAGATGATCGCCGTTATAAGTACTTACATAAACAATAGTTAATTAAATATTAGAACAATTTTGAATTGGGAGTAATCAGCACAATGAGCACACCTCTCCTCTCCTCTACTTTGGGGAGCTTCCATATTCAAACATTCAGAACTACTTTTTTCCAAGAGCTTGAAAGAACTAAATATCCCTATATTTCATGAAATAATTAGTGCCGCTGCAGCTCTTATGCATGTTCAAAAAAGAAGAAAGAACAAGATTATAAGACTAGCTAGGATTCTCAATTCTAATTATTTATGATTTAAAAGACGAGGTTGCTAAATAATGATATACCCGTCCGGGATTAGGCAAAGTGATTAAGCAACTCTCATTTTCAAGGGATTGCGATTTTGAATCCTATCAAGATCAATAATATTTTGAAACAATTAGAATTCTAGAACCCTTGGAAGTAGGTGTGATGTAATAAACATGGTTTTGGAGAAACTATTGGGATTTTGAACATATTTTCATTGTATAGTAGTCCATTGTGATGAGAGTCAGTGATGGAATATCTTTTGCTCCATCAAAAATGACGTTGTGCTCTTTACTTTTCTTTTCTCTTTTTTGAGGATACTTCCTTTATGCTATACAAGAATACATGCCATTGTCACAATATAAATTTATAAATATGGTCATTATATATAAATTGCATCTTTTGTAGCAGCCGCATATGTAATAGCTGATGTAGTAATTTCATTATTTACTTGTTTTTATTATTGACAATAAGATTGTCAGATTGTCCTATGTGGTCCTATTGATGTTGCGATTCAATAAATCCAAAAGTAGGCAAACTAAGCAATTGACTGAGTTGCCAATCATGCATGGTAGAGAAACTAGGGATAATCAGGTTGGACTCCTATTTGATCTAGCTATTGGACCAAAATTTGCAATTTAATGCATATGGAGGTTAATGACACCCATAGACCAATGTAATGCTGGGCATCTTGTCCAAATCAATGTACAAAATAAATCACATATTTAAATATTTTCCATGTATATGTTAAATAGTTGGACACAAAAATCCCAATATTAATAGTGATAGTAAGCTATAATATATGACATAACATATATAATTTAAAATTTATAATATTGATTATAATCGCTACATGATAAAATCTATATTTCTCAAAATTCAATAGGATCGGATGCGATTCTAAACTATATGCCTAAATGATGGAATTTTTATTTTTATTGGAACCAATAATTTTTGTGCTTATTTGGTCGATCACATGGATACATTCAATAATGCAAATCATAATCAATAGCATAAATTTTAAATTTAAGTAATCTATTAATCTATTATATTTATTAATTTATATTAGATATTTAATAAAATTAATTCATCATTCTAATTCTTCTAAATGCAATCAACCATAACCAAGGAATGGAAGAACAAAATTATTAATTCAATATTTAGCCAAATAACAATTTATTATAATGTTAATAGATCTGCCCTATTACCCAGCCTCCATATGTTCCTTTTGTTTTTGTTTTTGTTTTTTTTTTTTCTTTGTTGACGAACTCACAGCCATTATGGTGTTATAATTAAATCCATTTTTTTTTTAAAAAAAGGAAAATAAATCCTTCCTGATCACTTAACAAAGGGAAGGCAGCGGTGGGAAGAAACTAAACCAAACTAAAGTAGTGGAGAAGTAAACATTATATTTATCATTTTCTAATTTGGAACTACTAATAACCCAGCAACTAGTGGGGCGGAGTTGTGGGGAGGGGCACGCTTTCCCAGGTTGCCGAGTGTAGCCAAATTCGGCGGGGTATTTTTCGGACCGGCGCAGCAATGAATGCTTCACAATAGAAAATCATTCATAGTACGATCGTAGAAAAGCGGGAGTGATCCTTTTTTATTTTTTTAATATATATATTATAACCAGACAAACAGTATCGTGAATGAGAAAAGAAAGAAAAAATAAAGCAATGGATGGGAAAGGAATACGAGGGTGGTAATTTACCCTCATACTTCTACCCTTCACCAGTATTTTCCTTATATACTATATTATATGCCTCTCAAAGATTAACCTTTTAAAGTTTAAAATTAAGTTCTTTATCAATTATTTCAAATAAAATGATAGAGCTACTACTATGCATTATGCTAAATATGTTACTAACCTATTGGCTACTATTAGAATCTTTTGGATACTCTAATGTTTCTTTGTTGCAGATAATGTCCATTAAATCCATATTATTTGGGTAGGAATTGGTTCCATATTCTTTAAATGTATTTATGATCGTATTGAATAGATTATTCATTAATTGTTAAACGTACACGTTGATAAATGAAATATTTTCAAATTTCTGCTCTTTTAGACTTTTATTTGGTACGAAAAAGAGTATAATAAAACGAGGGTGACAAAAATCTAGGATTAGAATTATCGTCGAAGACAGTAGTAGAACTGTTTAATTGGGGGTTGATGAGAGGGAGAGCTTTTGTTGCTTGGCCGGTGAATGGGGCCAGGAATAGCGAGGTCCGGTCAGAAAAGTACCGGGTTTCTCGGAACAGAGGACCGGCAAACCAACGCTCTCGATGTCATCCACGTGGAATGCGTCATCACCCTCCGATCACCAACCAATGGCCCCCCATGGCCCCATAAGCAATAGAGCAGCACTGCAGCAAGAAAGACAGGATTAGATAGATTTCTTTCCCTTTTCTATTCCACGCTCAGCCAATCGTCAGCCACTCGCATCGCCACTGTTGCGCCTCTTTCCCTGTTTCTCTCTCTGTGCCTTGAGCTCTTTGTATTGCGTTTATTCTTGTTTTTAGCTAAAAGCTTTATTAACGTTTAATATTGTTTTGTTTAGAGAGAGAGAGAGAGAGAGGTGTGTGTGTGTGTGAGAGAGAGAGAGATTGGGCTCTGGAATCGCAGTGGGAAGAGAGAGAGAGAGAGAGAGAGAGAGAGAGAGAGAGAGAGAAGGGCTGGAGAGGGCGTCATAAATGGAATTGAGGCTGTGGCAGGGAGGGCGGCGTTGCAGTGGCTGCAATTCCGTGTCTTAAATATACTTTTCAAGGAAGTGAGAGACAGGAGCCAAAGCCGAGAGAGAGACGAGGAAATAAGAAAGGAAGGGAGAGAGAGAGAGAGAGAGAGAGAGAGAGAGAGGAGAGGAGGCCAGGGAATTCAAGAAGGAAGAGAGAGAAGAGAGAGAGAGAGAGAGAGAGAGAGAGAGGGAGAGGGAGAGGGGAGGGAAGGAGCCGGCAGCAAACGCTGCTGCTGCTGCTGCCGCTGCCGCCTCCTCTCAGTAGCAGCAACATAAAAAAAAGGGAAAGAAAGAAAGGGAAAAGCAAATGAAATCCCGACACTGGACGTGTGTGCGGACAAAATTAGAAGCAGAGCGGCAGAGGGAAGGAAAGAAATAGAAGATCAACAACAAGAAAGCATCTGCGGGTGCAGCACAAGGCAACCACCATCCATCCATCCGTCCGTCTTTAAAACCCACGGCCACAGCTCGAAGAAAAAGCAACCAACACAAAACAAAACAAAGCAATATTAACGAGGTACAAGCACCTACGCCCTTCCCCCCATCTATTCCCTCCTCCTCCTCCACCTCCTCCTCAATTTAATTTAATTCTTTCCACTTTCCGATACACATGCATATATATATATATATATTTATTGTAATCTCTCTCTATGCACCACGTTTTGCTTTGATTGCTTCCTCGTGTTAGATATAACCAGATCTAGATACAGGGAGAAGTAGGGGGGCTGGTGTTTGTTGGAGTACTCCTGCTATGGATTATAAGCAGCAATTGAGGGGAGCAGCATGGCAGGGTTCTCTTTAGGTGGGAGCCACCGGCACGGAGGCGAAGAAGAAGAAGGAATTCCCCCCGAGAACCTCTTCCTTTACAGCGGCAGCGGCAGCGGCAGCGGCAGGACCGAAGAAATCGCCTACACCCGCGGCTTCGAGCTATGGCAGCAGCAGATGCACCGCCACCACCACCACCACCACCAGCACCTGTATCCCTCATCGACGACAGCCGCTCTTCTTTCCTTCTCGGATGAGCCCCCGCCTCAACCGCCCCAATTAGGAGTAGGAGGAGGAGGAGGAGGACGGATGAGAGGCAGCGGCAGCGGCAGCGGCGGCGGTATGAGCTGCCAGGACTGCGGCAACCAGGCCAAGAAGGACTGCGTCCACCTGCGCTGCCGCACCTGCTGCAAGAGCCGCGGCTTCCAGTGCCCCACCCACGTCAAGAGCACCTGGGTCCCCGCCTCCAAGCGCCGCGAGCGCCAGCAGCAGCTCGCCGCCGCCGCCGCCTTCCAGCAGCAGCACCAGCACCAGCAATCCCAGTCCCTCCGCATCGCAGAGCCTTCCAAGCGGCCCCGAGAGATCTGCCCCCGCCTCCCCACTGCTGCCATCGCCACAAGCACCTCCTCAGGTATCCGTACAAATCATCCCACTGTTCCTCCCTCCCCCATCTCCACTGTTCCCCGAATCCATTGCGTGATTCTTTCTTCCACTTCAAACCTGGTCACTTAGCCCAAACCATATGGTATTGTAGTGCTACACAAGCGTACATGTTAAAAAAGAGGAAGAACCACCGCTAGCGCTATCCATTTATATAAATGTTGGCGTCATTGGCAGGAGGCGGGGGGATGGATGCGATGAGCTTCCCCGCCGAGGTGAGCTCGGCGGCGGTGTTTCGCTGCGTGCGCGTGAGCCCGATGGACGAGGCGGACGACGAGTTCGCGTACCAGACGGCGGTCAACATCGGCGGGCACGTGTTCAAGGGCATCCTCTACGACCAGGGACCCGACGCCCCCTTCCCTCAGACGACGACCCCCCGCGGCCACATTCACTACGGTGAATCCTCCTCTTCTGCAGCAGCCGCCGCCATCACTACTGCTGCTGCTATTGCTACTACTCTCGCTGGTGCCAGTACTGCGCCAGCTTCCGCCGGACTGTTGGATCCTTCGTCGCTGTACCCGACTCCACTCAGTGCTTTCATGGCCGGTACCCAGTTCTTTCCCCACCACCCCAGACCCTAGCTACACCTAATTAAGCAATTGCTAGTCCGAAAACTTAATTTCCAGCAGGCCTAGTCCTTCACCCATTTTCTGAGCTATTTTAATCTTAGTTTTCAGTGAATGCAGCGTAGCGTTGGAATCGATCCCAGTTTCTTTCCATTCCTCCAATATCGATTGCATCTAACAAATGTTTCGAGCGAGCTGGCTAGCTAGCTACCTAGCTAGCTCTCTTCTGTTCTTCTTTTCATTTTTCTTCCCCTTCTTTCCATGCCCTTGGACTTCTTGGGATTGCCGGCGGCTTTGAAGGAGTTTGAAATGGGCGACCACGACGCGCTGAGTTGGTTTGGCAAGTAGTTAGGCAGCAGGAAGACCTGGAAGCGGGCGGTGGGCTTTGTTTGGTTTGCTTTGCTCCATATATTTATTGTGTGAGGGATAGAGCTGATTAACCTTTGTTGGGTTAGTTTATTTTATCTGAGGGTTATGTCTTCCAACCTAGCACTGCCGGTCTTTTGCCCATGCATGGCATCTGAGTACGGAACCGAAGAAGAAATAGTGTAAACCTCCTTTTTCTCATTCTTCTTCGTCTTTTTATTGTTCCTTTATACTTCTTTTACCTGGGGTGCATAAAAATATTTATATACGCGAGCTCTGTTTCTTTCTTTACTCGAGATTGATGGATCGATGTGACCCTCGTCACCTTTCGTCCTTTAGGCCTGAATATAAGGAAGAATGAGATGAAAGATAAGGGGAGGAAACTGCTGCATTTCTTGGTGTTACAGTGTGCGTGTTAGGTCTCATGCATCTCAACCTTTTGTGAGTAGACTGGTTTATATTTATCGCATTATACTATCATATCTACATGGATTGCTTCCTCGATCTCTCCCGCAACGCCACGCCCCACCCCCTCCCCCCCCTCCCTTGAAGCACTGCCATGCATGAATCATTCTTTTCCAAGGAAACCATGACTTCACCCTTCTGGCTCACACTCATATTTTTCAATTAATGTTGGAACACAGTAGATGTCTTTAGACAAAGACTAGAATACCATGTTAAGACGGGTCACGGCACTCCATCTTCTAATATACGTGATGGACCTGAAGATTGTCTCAGTGTTATCATAACTCAAAGAATATATACATAATATAATGGAAAATGGTATTGTTAGAGTGCTTAATAAACAAAACGAAGTCAAAAAAAGTAAGCAGGTGGATGAAATCGGTTTACAGGATCCATTCTTCGTATACTAGGAAGAATGAATATATTAATAAAAGGTGCCAACTATAAAATAGAAATATTAAATTGCATTATAATTGATTCCTTACTTGGTAGTTAAGATACGTATGTCTTATATTTTGTTATATTGATTTATTCTGCTCATGCTAGCTTCTTTTCTTTTTTTTGTGAGAAACATACTTTAGCTTGTTAATTAGAAATTACTTTTTGCTTTATATTGTGTTATGGCAAGAAAAATTACATCCTGATTTTTGTTAACTTAACTGATCACATGCCAGCCAGAGAGATAGGTTTAGGCAGAATGTAATGGATTAATGATGGACAAGCAAAGTGTAGCAGTGCCTTTGGAAGAGTTTAATTGTCATATGACTTCAAGACAGAAGAAGATGTTATTACAAGTTAACAGTGCTCCTGAAGGGCAGATGGAGAGTTAACATGAGCTTTCTAGAGATGAGATGTTTTGGTTGAAAGTTCGGAGAAATCAAGTTAAATTTGCATATACCAGGGCTTTGGTTTTTTCACCAAATAAGCATGAAATAGGGAATTGGATGGAATAAAGAATACATACATCTAGTGATGAATATTTGAGCAATGGAAGACAAAATGAAAGAGCATAAAAGATTTGGGAATGGAGAGTTTAAGAAAGTGACATACATTGATAGATAATTGAACATTGATTGTACAAATTGTAGAAAACAATATAACTTCCTAGGAACAGGTTCTGTTAATTACAGTCAAATATGGTATATCTAAATAATTTATAATATTTCTCAAGGGATGCTCTTTTCTTTTTTATTTGATAATGCTACTGCTCTTTCACATTCATTTAGGACTCATTAATGTTTTTATTTGATATGCTTTATTATTATTTTAAATCTTTTTTTTCTTATACTTCTAGCTAATGATCATAACTTACTTAAAAATGCAATTTCTTTTTTCTAAACCTTGTTAAACATTGCACAAGTAATCAGAATTTTTATTTTTGAAGACCAATAAGACTTGTATGTTGTGTTAGAAATGTTGATCTGTCATTTTTATTCTTTTAAAAGGAATTTGAAAATCATTTCAGAAGAGAGATCGAATGAACTTTTGTTACATTGGCAGCAAAATATTTTTCTAGCCTTATGAAACATCCCTGCAAAATAAGGAACATTTACATTTGATTTGGAATTTTTCTTTTCGATATTCAGATAATTATTAAATATTAAAATCAAATATTATTTTACTTTTAGAAGCATCATTATGGTTATTTTCAGGGCCGGGCAGATCGAACTGGACGACCGCCCCAGGCCCTAGGTCCTGCATTGATGTTCCAATGAGATGCAAGGATGACTTTCTACAATATTATAACAAGAAAAATAATTAAATAGGTTAATGATGGGTTTTACACGCTGCTTAACGAATATATCTATAGAAAATTATTGCATGTAGATTAATTTTTTAATGATAATTAATGTTTAAAGTATGTTAATTTTTAATAGAGAAGGCTCCATTTTTTCATTTGGCCTAGATCTAAAAAATGTCAGGACTGGCCCTGGTTATTTTTCTTCTTTTTATAAATGCCTATAGTTATAGTGTTGGAATTTCATCTTTTATATTGGTTTGAAATGATTCAATGGCCTAATACTTTAGTTAAAATGCAATTTTTATAGCTCAATAAGTTTATGCATGGATTTCTCAAAAGTATAGCTTGTTGAAGAAAATAATGAACTTTGAAAGGAAAGTGAAAAGCCGGCCATATAGCTAATTAGCAAAGAAATAAAGAGTTAAAACTTTTTCAGCAAACCATGAACACAAAAGGTAACTTTATGATTATTTTCCGTCAGAATATATTTGCCTTGTCAAATAAAACTTTGTATTTATTGGAAGCCTGTGTAAGCCATACCACAAAGGTAATAATCTCTTTGAGTGAACGAATATATGAGTCTTAGCAAGAGAATAATAAACCACATGAGAAGTCAGATATTGGATTATATTATTCTTGCATGAAGTGAAAAAATTTGCCTTAATCATAAGCCTAAAGATATCCCAAATGTGCACAGACGCACAGATGTATAGAATGAATTACGTTCTCCTTGTATTGGATTGATGTGGCAGGAGACAAAGTTGCTGAACAACAGCTATAGCAGGAAAGGTAGGACCCAACTTGTTCCTTGTCGCAGCCTTGCAATATCTTTCTCGTTTAGTAATACGAGGGAGCTTAGGCTACCAATGTCCTTAAAATGGATGATGTGATCGGCATTTGAGTTTAGAAATTATTGCAGCCAATCCCTTGCCATCTGTTGCCGGCAAAAAATATCTAAAAAATAAAGTTTTTACAGATTGAAATTATATCCGACAGAGATCCTCCGATGCTTAAGTCGGCAGAAAGTGGTGAACAGTAGATGAAGAATATTTGAATTGATAGAGTTTCAGTTCAGAATTGTCTTACCCATACTGTTCATTTACCTCTCTTTTATAGATGATTCTGATGCAACCATCGAGCACGTGATCTCGTTTTTTATGGTGCTAAATTATCGGACCATAACCGTAGAATTAATAGGTTGTTTATGCCCACTAATGATCATGATACGTAGTCGATAACCGTTTATAATGGTTATATGTATTGAGAAGATAAGCCGACTATATATCGGTAACAGTAGTAAGTCGGTAGTCCTAGAAATCCGAATGAGCATCGGTTGGTAACTCTGATATATCAATGATTTTCGATCGGAGATTAACCAAGTTGTTCATTGTTGGTTGATAATAGATGACTGTCGATCGATCAACTGATTGTTAGTCAGAATATTGCGTTTATAAGACCGATGTTGAGTCAGAGTCGAGGGTCGGTTGAATAGTCCCAATAAAAATGAAACACAAGCATTGTAAGCAAAATTCAAGAAGCAGCCGAATCCATAAAACAATTCCTGGATAAAACAATGATGAAACTTCTCTAGGTTTGAGAGAGAAAAATTTAAGGTGGGGATTCCCAAGTAGGAGATGGTTGCCTTCTAAATTAAGCATCACTGATTGATTTCATCTTTTATACTGATCTGAAATGATTCAATGATCTATTATATAGTTAAGAAAAATGCAATTTTTATGATCAATAAGGTTACATATATATGGATATCTCCGAAGTATATAGCATAGTGAAGAAAGTAATGAACTTTGAAATAAAAGTGAAAAATAGATCGCATAGTTAGTATGGAAAGATAGAACTAAACCTTCTTCAGCAAACCATGAACACAAAAATTAACTTTATGAGTGTTTACCCTAAGAATATATTTGCTTTGTCAAATAAACTTTAGTAGTTATTGGAAGCCCGTTTACACCAAGCTGGTAATAATGTTTTTTGAGCGAACAAATGCACTAGTCTTAGCAAGAGAAATAATAATAGAACACGAAAAGCCAAATACTGAAGTATAATTATTCTTGCATGAAGTGAAGCTATTCGCATCAATCATAAGCCTAAATATGGTGCTGAGGAGTGTGCACATACGCTCAGATGTATAGCATGAAGGAGGAAAAGTTGCAGAGCAACAGCTATAGAAGAAAAACCCTAAGAACCTACTTGTTCCTTGTATCAGCCTTACAGTTTCTTTTTTATTTTTGTAATACTAAGGAGCTTAAGCTACCTGTATCCTTAAAATGCATGATGTGATCAGCATTTGAGTTTTCAAATGAAACACAAGCATTGCAAGCAAACTTTAACGAACAGCCGAGTCCATAAAATAATCCCCAGATACACCCCTGGGACACCTTTTTCAGGGTTTTGAGGGAGATTTGAGATATACATTCCCGAGTAGGAGATTGCCTTCCAAGCCCCATTGATTCCAGAACAAAACAGTAGATATAACAAATCTTTTAGTGGTAGAATATGCTCTTTTTCTGAGAAAAAAAGGTAGAATGTGCTATCCGTGGATGATGACTACCGTAAACAATTTTCATCAAAAAAAGACTACCGTAAACAATACTTCCGTGAACAACATCCACCTTAACATCATAGGGTACTGTCTTGGGGGGCATCCAACTTATTATCATCAATTCTCACGTACTATAAGAAAAAAAAATATTTTACGATGAATTTATTTACGATGAAATTATTTTTCATCATAAATAAAATTATTTATAATAAAAAATTATATTCATCGTTAATAATAAAATATTTATGATAAAATTTTTTTCATCACAAATAACTCCATTTTACGATGAAAATAAAATTTCATCATAAATACATATTATTTGCGATGATTATTTTCATTGTAAATAATAATATATTTATTTTAATTTTAAATTTTCAAATATTAGTGACGAAAACAGTTTCATCGTAAATAATATAAGTGTTTGCGATGAAAACTCATTTTCCATCATAAATATATATTATTTACAACCAAAAATTTTCATCACTAACATTTGAAAAAAAAAATAAAAAATTTAAAAATTTAAAAATTAAAGATTATTTATGATGAAAATTTTTTATCGTAAATAATGGAGTATTTCCTACGAAAACTAATTATCCGTTGCAAATACCATATTATTTACAACGAAACTATTTCGTCGCTAATATTTAAAAAAATAAAAAAATTTAAAAATTTAAAAATTATAGATTATTTATGACGAAAATATTACGTCACAAATATTAGAGTATTGATGATGAAAATAAATTTTTCATCACAAATAGATCTTATTTACGATAAAAAATTTTTATCGCTAATATTTAAAAAATTATTAAAAAATTAAAATTATAAATTATTTATGATGAAAATATTACGTCATAAATAATTGAGTATTTATGATAAAAAATTAATTTTCATCGTAAATACATAGTGATTTACGATAAAAATTTTTCATCGCTAATACATGAAAAAAATAAAAAAATTAAAAATTTAAAAACTATAAATTATTAGCGATGAAAATTTTGCATTGTAAATAATTATGTATTTACGATGAATATTCACTTCCATCGCAAATACTCACTATTTACGATGAAAAGTCTTCATCTCTAATATTTAAAAAAATAAAAAATTTTAAAAATTCAAAAATTACATATTAGTTGCAACAAATATATTATGTTGTAAATAATTGAGTATTTATGATGAAAATTATCTTTTCATCACAAATACTCATGTATTTACGATGAAAATTTTCATCGCTAATATATTATAAAAAAAATTTAAAAATTTAAAAATTATGGATTATTAGCGATGAAAATTTTTTTTCATCATAAATAACCAATTATTTGAGATGAAAATATTTTCATCATCAATATTTTTAAAAAAAAATTAAAAATATAAATTTTTTATGATAATATTTTTTATTTCTAAGTTTCTTTGAATCTGTCTTATTGCTCAATTTTACATAGGTTGTTGGTTCTATGAACTGACCAGAGGTCATAAAGTATAAAGATCTTGTATCTGCCCAAGAACATAGAAAGGAGATGATACTGGATCTTTATATGTTAAAATATGATCCACAAAAAAGTTATCCAAAGATTCTCGAATGTATACCAAACTAATCCTTCTAAATTTTTTTAAATAAAAACTCTTCTAAACTTTTTAGTAATTGTATAAGTCATTTGCATGATGATGCAATTAAGTCATGCATAATAGGTATAATATTCATCAAGTTCAAAATTTATAATATTGATTGATCATGTCCAAATAGCAAGATATCTTTTATGATAAATCATATTAATTATAGTGTCTCTATCTAAGTTACTTTAATAAAGAAAAAAAATGAAGCATAATTAATATCATACAAAATAATAATATTTATCATAATTTTTTTATAATAAATTAGTATTTTTTAAAATATTTAGTTACCTATAAATTGTTCTAAGTTTAATTAGAAGGCATGAAAAGTAATTTTGAGTATTTGATTATCTCAAAGGACCAAAGTTAGTTCCCAACCTGAGGATCCAGATTCAAAAATACTTAGAATAACTTAGACTAATAAGAACTGAAATAAATTCTACTCAAGTAATTAAATACTCTTAACTCAAACTACAGTTGATGCTACTAAAGCATACTTTTTATAGTATTAAATGAAATAAGTTTCAGTAATAAAAAAATAAAACTAATAGAATATGACTGTATAGGGTGGATTTGTGTTGCATAACTTAATGAAAAAAAGCTTGAAATTTAGATTTAATATAAAAATAAATATATAAAAATAAATTAATATCTTTCCTAGTTTATTCTTGTTTGAGGAAGAGAGAAAATTGTATCCCATGAAATCACATATCTTTTTCAAATTAGAAAAACAATACCCATTGTGCATATGCCCAACTATAATAAATATTATTTATTATTAATTACTATTTATTTTAAAAAGTTTCAAGAATAGAGATCGAAGGAACTTGATTAAGATCCAATATATTTATTAACTAATTTTGAGCCCCTTCATGGTGTGTGAGTTCTAAGTCATATAATGGATTATTTTTTAAATAAATAAATAAATATATATATAGTAAAATAATGTCCATCCAAATTTTTTTGTGAAAAATAATTAGTGACAAAAATTATTTTTCGTTGCTAATAAGATAATTAATGATGAAATATTCATTTTCGTCGTAAATTTTTTGAAAAATTGGGATAATTTTTTCATCAGGAATTATTAGCGACAAAATTTTTTTCTGTCGTTAATAATCTAATTAATGACGCAACATTTTTCATCGCAAATAATTTTTTTTAATGAAAAAACTTTTTTAGCCCAAAAATAATTTTTTTTTACGAGAATTATTAGCGACGAAAATTATTTTCCATCGTTAATAGAGTTATTAACGATAAAATATTTTTTTCGTCGCAAATATTTTTTTTTGTGAAAATTTTTTTCTGAATTGTTAGCGACGAAAATTCAGTTTCTGTCGCTAATAATGTTATTAGCGATGAAAATTTTCGTCGCTAATGGTTCACATCACATCACGTCTTATCATGCGAAATCCTTTTTCTGCCCCCCCCGTTTCGCGTGAAATCTCTTTTTTCCCCCTCCCCCTCTCTGCTCTCCCCTCTATCGCTTCTCGCCACCGCATCCACGCCATCCGCATCCACCGTCGTTGTCGCTTCCCACCGTCGTCGCTTCCCCTCCACCGTCGCGAATTCCCTTCGTCTGCGTCCACTTGAGGTAACGATTTCAAGATTTTTTTCTTTTTTTTTAGTGTTGATCGAGCCACCGAGGGGCCGGAGAGTGGTCGGCAGGCGACGATGGAGATGGGGCCAGCGGCGACTAAGACCAGGTCAGTGGGGATGGGGTCTGGGGCCAGAGATGGGGGTCGGAGAGGGTTTGGAGCAAGATGTGGCCGATGGGGGATGGGCCTGCGAGGGGGCGGCCGACAGCCTTGTCTCCATCGTCGGGGAGGGTGTCGGCCGGCAGAGACAGGGTCGAAGAGGGGGCGGTCAGCGGTCAGGGGAGATGGGGCCGGGGAGGGGGCGGCTGCGGGGAGGAGGCGGTTGGGAGGGAGGAAGGGAAGAGAGAAAGGAGGGGGAAAAGAAAAAAGAAAAGAAAAAAAAGAAAAAAAAAGAAAGAAAAAAGTGAAAAAAGAAAAAAATAGAAAAAAGAGAAGACGGGGCTGGGGAGGGTGTCGGCCGGCGGAGACGGAGACGGGGCTGGGAAGGGTGTTGGCCGCTAGGACAGGGCCAGAGAGGGGGCGGTCAGCGATCAGGGGAGATAGGCCGGGGACAGGGCCGCTGGCGATCGGGAGAGACGAGACCGAAGAGGGTGTCAGCCAGCGAAGACGGGGTAGGGGAGGGGGCAGTCAGGGGAGATGGGGCTAGGGAGGGTGTCGGTCGGTGGAGATGAGGTCGGGGAGGGGGCAACTAGGGGAGACGGGGGCAGGGAGGGTGTCGGTCGATCGAGATGGGGTCGGAGAGGGGGCGACTGGCGATCGGGGGAGACAGGGTCGGGGAGGGTGTCGGCTGGCAGAGACTGGATCGGGGAGGGGGCGGCCGGCAGTCGGGGTAGATGGGGTCGGGGAGGATGTCGGTCGGCGGAGATGGGGTCGGGGAGGGGGCAACAGGCAGTTGGGGGAGACGGGGCCGGGGAGGGTGTCGGTCGGCAGAGATGGGGCCGGGAGGGGACGACCGACGACCGGTGGAGACGGGGCCGTAGAGAAATTTATTTGATTAATAAAATTATTTAATTATTTGATTAATTATATTTGTAGCATAAATTTTTTGATGTTACTGTTGAAATTATTTAATTATTTGATTAATTATTTTTTATTCCACTAACACAATGCATATTGCTGTTACTTATTATAATTTAATTATTTTATGTGCTATTTTATATATTTTTATTTTTTATAATTAAATATAAAAATATTTTTATTTTAGAGAAAACTCTATTGAAATTTTTGATGAAAAAATTTCAATGTAAAGTTATTTTTTTTTGATAAATTAGAAATCTATCTTCGAGTGTATGTTCAGAGATGGTAGTTAAATTGTATTGAGCCATAGATTTTCGTTCAAGAGTCGATCTTCATCGAGATCGACTCTTGAATGTTCCATATTCAATTTTTTTAAAAAAATAATAATCTTATTATTATTAATAGTTGATATTTTATTTCATTATGTGATATTCAGTAGTTATCTATTTACTGTTCTCCAGATATATGGTAGATAGGGTACATAGGCATCATATTCATATCGTATACTTGGAGAACCATGGGGAGATACTATCGAAATTTTCACAATAATAAGATAAAATATTCACTAATAGTAATAATAAGATTATTATTTTTCTGATAGGGATAGGACCACACCTGTTAGTAATGATTTGAAATGGATAGGATCATGTATTTTTACTTCATTAAATTGGTGGAAGGATATTTTTTGTGTTACCGTTCAGTCTATATTTTTTAATATGTGTTGTTTTGTATAAAATGATCCGTGTCTGGATCTGGATCGAAATTTTGATCAGAATTTGGATCATGATTCAATTCAAAATTTAGATCGAAATCCAGTTCGGATGAATACCACTGAACTTTTTTTTGTTGTTAATAATTTTTTATTTGTTGTTAGATAGATATCAACAAAAGTTAGATGAATGCTAGAGGTTTTTTTTTCTGAATATCAAAAAGGAGTTCGAGATTTTATTGAGTTTGCACGGCATAAGGCTGACAGTGCTAGTTAAATAAAGTATCCATGCAAGAGATGTGTCAATATGATATATCGTCACATAACACTTGTTGAGGAGCATCTATTACATTATGTATGGATAAAAAGTATACTTGTTGGATATGGTATGGGAAGGGTGATCCGAATAAAGTGGTGCGCGACGATGATGATACTAAAAATGATAGTGATGTTGCTGGACCTGTCGAACATAGTGGTATAAGAGAATTATTAGATGATTTATATCAGGATGCTTGTTTAAATATACGCATGAGTACTACTATAACTGAAAGTAATTCTGATCATGAACATAATATCCGGCTTGAGATAAAAGGAACTTCTGAACAGTTTGCAAAGCTTGTAAAGGATGCACGGGAGCCACTTTATCCAAATTATATAAAGTTTTTCAAGTTAGAGTTTTTGATAAAATTACTCCATATTAAAATCATGAACCGATGAAGTCAGAAGTCATTTGATCAAATTTTGACATTGATTAAAGTAGCTCTTTCCGATAGAGAGAGACTTCTAAAATCATATTCTGAAGTAAAAATATACATGCGACAATTGAGACTTGACTATATTCCTATACATGCCTGCAAAAATGACTGTATATTATTTTATAAGGATAACGAATAGACAACTGAATGTCCGAAATATGGTGAGTCTAGATACAAAATCGATAATAGGAAAGTAAAGAAGTTACTTCAAAAGATTTTGAGATATTTTTCATTGATTTCAAGATCTCAAAGATTGTATATGTCCACAAAGATAGCTGAAGAAATGAGATGGCATTATGAGCAGTGAATTTTGGAGGAGAACATACTTAGCCATCCGACTGACTCTTTAGTATGGAAAGACTTCAATGCAAAGCATCCGCACTTTGCGAGTGACCTATGCAATATCCGGCTTGATCTAGCACAGATAGATTTAATCTTTTTGATAATCTGAGTACCTCTTACAGCATGTGGCCTGTGATGCTAGTTGTATATAATGTGTCACCTTGAAAGTACATAAAAGAATAATTTATTTTTATGTCACTGTTGATTCTGGTTCCAAAAGCATCAGGTAATGAAATTGATGTATATCTATGACCTTTAATCGATGATCTGAAAAAGCTATGAAAAAATAAGGTACAGACATATGATTCTATGGGTCAAAGTAATTTTAAGTTGCATGCTTCGATTTATGGACCATAAATAATTTTTCTGCATATAAAAATTTATCTGGATGGAGCACCAAAGGATACCTGGTATGTCCAATATGCAATAGGGATGCATCCTCCTTACATTTAAAGCACAGACGAAAAATATGCTTCATGGGTCATCGACGGTTTCTTCCTAGTAATCATTGTTAGAGGATCTGTTATAACTAATATTTGGATAGTAAGTCCGACCGGCCTTCGCCACCTAAGGAGTACTCGCAAGTGAAAGTGTCCAATTTGGAAAATGTCTAATTTGAAGTCATTAAAAATGTTCAATTTGAAAAAATATCGGATACTCGCAAGTGAAAGTATACTAAAACTGAACTGAATTGGATGAAGCAAAGCATCTTTTTCGAACTATCGTATTGGAAGCAGCTACTACTTCATCATAATCTAGATGTAATACATATTGAGAAGAATATTTATGATAATATCATCGGTACTGTATTGAACATCTCAGAAAAAATAAAAAATGATACAAAAGCTCATCTTGATTTATAAAAAATAGAAATTCAATCAGAGTTGTATTTAGTTCATCGAGATGAAAGATTTTTTATGCCACCTGCATGTTATTCGTTGTTTGGTGAGGAAAAGAAGAATTTCTGTGGATAGTTCAAAATCATAAAATTTTCTGATGCATACTCTTCAAACGTATCATGATATGTTGGGAACAACGACAGTAATATCTCTGATATGAAAAGTTATGACTCTCTTGTGATGATGCAACGTTTGCTTTCTGTGATCATGCGTGGCTATTTGGTGGTAATGTTCAAACTGCATTGATTGAGCTGGGAGTGTTCTTCCGAGAACTATGTTGTCAAAAATTGAAGATTAACTTACTTGAGAGATCTGAGAAGGATATCGTACTCATTCTTTGCAAGTTAGAAAAAAAATTTTCACCATCATTTTTTAATGTTATGGTGCATCTGACTGTTCATCTTCTAAAGGAAGCTCTTTTAATCGGACTGATATATTATCGATAGATCTATCCTATTGAAAGGTAAAAAAATTATACGCACTTTGTCATATCAATTATAAGATATAAATATATTTCTAAATTTAAATTTATTTTTATTTACAGATTTTTGTGTACCCTAAAAAAGTATGTACGTAATAAAGCAGGCCTGAAGGATTTATAGCGGAAGCATATGTAGCTACGGAGTATGTCACATTCTGCTCGATGTATCTTGTCGATATCGAAACTAGATTCAATCGTACAGCTCGTAATGCAGATCGTGAATGAGGTGACAATGAACCAATATTATCTATATTTAAACAAACGGTTCGACTTCTTGATGCAAGAAAATGTGAATTTATGGACATGAATAAGCTATCCAAGACACACTTTTACATTCTAAATAATTATGAAAAAATTGAAGATTTCATTGAGTAAGTATCATCTCTACATACTGTTTAATATTTAAGTAATTTTTTTATATCGATGCAAAATTAAAAATCATAACTTGTTGCAGTGAGCACAAGAGTATACTATGTAGAGAGAATAATATGGATGCTGATGATCGACATAAGAGAAAATTTATAAAATAGTTTGGTGATCTTGTAAGTTGTATTAGTAATATATTATTTATTTAATTATAAATAATATTATTTGAACCAACATAATTTTTTATGTTATGGTGTGGATGAAACATAAGTACTTCAATAAAGAAGTGGGTGTGACCGATAAGTTATGCGATTTAGCATGTAGTCCCGATCAAAGGGTTAATCTCTATGCATCTTGTATCATTGGAGGAATAAAATTTCATGCAAGGGAGCTTGAAATGCAACGATGGATCCAGAATAATGAGGTTGCTACAATAAGATATTAAGAAGAAAAAGAGATTGAATATTATGGTGTACCGATAGATATCATAGAACTGAAGTATGGATCCAGTAATTCTGTATTCTTGTTTCAGTATGAATGATGGAATATTAGTAATAAAAAAATCGATATTCATATGTTGCTCCTTGGATTGATTTTGATGATTACAAAGCATTTGAAGGAGTACTAATGATTTTCACTTGAAAAAGACTTATTGCTCTTCAGAGGCAAAATCATAATTTTACCAAAACCCTGATTTGAAAGCATCAAATGATAGAAGAAAAGATTTGTGATCCATTGATAAAAATTTTATTATTTTTGACTTGTATTTTGAAAGATATGCATGTTTGAAAATCATGAGTCGACCCATGAGTCAACTCATGGCACAATGAAATGTTTGGCATGCTGAATTCTTGGCCGGCACAAACTTGGCATACCCGTGAGTCGACCCATGAGTCGACCCCCAAGGCATGAGTCGACCCATGAGTCGACCTCTACGGGTTTTAAGCCAATTTTACAGAACCGTGCTTCCCCTCTCATTTTCTGATGTTTTTCCACAGAGGTCGACCCATGAGTCGACCCCCAGGCATGAGTCGACCCTGTGACGGGATTGTTCGCAACGGCTAGTTTTTAACCCGTTTTAAGTACTTTTAATGCTCATTTAATGTGTCTAACGGCTCTATTTCAGTCCAGAATATTTTTCACCATTTCTTAAAGCTATAAAAGGGACAAAAAGGTGGGAATCAAAGAAGAGAATCAAGAAGAGAGTTTTTGAAAAAGAGATTTCAAGCAAACTTTTCAGCCCTAAGCAAGAGCTCACTCAAAGCATTCAAGAAGCCTTTAATCCAAGCTCACCAACTCCTCAAGTGCACATTCAAGTCACCAACCACCTTGAGGAAATCAAAAAGAGTTTTCGTCTCTTTGAGTAAAGTGTATTTAAAGTCTCATTCGCTCATTAAAGGAGCTTTCTTTGTACTTACTTGTGCTATTGATTGTTATACTCGGTTTGAGTGATTGTTTTTTATTTTGGAAGGGTTCCAAAATAAGGGAAGGTTGATCCGAACCTTGAATCAGAGTGTATTGGGTTGGCTTGTATCCAAAAAATAAGTGGACTCGCTTGGGATAGCTAGAGTCAGAGTTTCGACGTTTGTATTCGGGTTGAATACAAGTTAGTGGATTGAAATTCTCAAGTAGGAGCTTGGAGAGTGGATGTAGGTGCAAGGTTGGCACCGAACCACTATAAATCCTTTGTTTGTGGTGTGCCTGATTGCTCTTCTTTAACTCTTCATTATTCTCTTGCATTCTTGCTTTTAGCCATTAGCCTTGAATTAATTTTACTCTCCCTATTTATTTAGCTTTTGTCAAATATTTTTCATAAGTCATAAGTTAAGTTTAAAATTTTTAGAAACCCAATTCACCCCCCTCTTGGGTTGCATAGCTGGGCAACAAGTGGTAGTAGAGCCCGGTGCTCTAACCCTACTTTGATCTAATCAATCAAAGAGCCAAAGATCTATGGCAACTCAAGTCGGTACTTCTTTAGCCGAGGGGCAATCCACTAACTGACCTCCACTTTTCAATGGGTCTAATTACACCTATTGGAAAGCTCGGATGAAAATATTCATTCAAGCACTCGACTATGATATGTGGAGTATCATAGTGAACGGTCCTCACACACCCACTAAAATTATAGATGTGTGGAATCAGCCAAACCCGAGAAAGAATGGGATGAGGTTGATAAGAAAATGGCCCAATTAAATGCTAAAGCTATGAATATTTTTTATTGTGCTCTTGATGCTAACAAATTTAATCGTGTTTCTACTTGCTCGTCTGCGAAAGAAATATGGGATATGTTAGAAGTAACCCATGAAGGAACCAATCAAGTAAAGGAGTCCAAACTCAACATGCTTGTGCATAAATATGAATTGTTTAAAATGGAGATGATGAGTCCATAACTGAAATGTTTACCGCTTTACTGATATTATAAATGGTTTAAAGAGTCTTGATAAGTCCTATACTAATAGTGAGCTTGTAAGAAAGATTCTCAGGTCCTTACCAAGAATTTGGGAAGCCAAAGTGACCGCCATCCAAGAAGCCAAGGACTTGAACATTCTACCCTTGGAAGAGCTTCTTGGATCATTGATGACTCATGAGCTGAGCATGAAGCAACATCAAAAGGAAGAAGTCAAAAAGAAGAGAACAATTGCCCTCAAATCCACAGCTCCACCAGATGAAGAAACTGATGACACTGAAGATGAAGAACAGGATGAAGAGATGGCACTCATTACCCGAAGATTCAAAAAATTTTTGAGAAAAAGAAACAAGGGATGAGGAAGAGGCCATTCACAAAAGGAGAACAGAGTAAAGAAAAGAGAAAGACCAACCCCTTATCTGCTACGAATGTAAAAAATTGAAACACTTCAAGTCCGAATGCCCACAACTGAAGAAAGGTCCCAAGAAGTACAAGAAGAAGGCCATAATGGCCACTTGGAGTACAAGTGATGACTCAAGCTCCGAAGAAAAAAACTCGACTGAACAAGCCAACCTGTGCCTTATGGCACATGAAAATGAGGTGTGTCTAGCATCCCAAGGAAGAAACAGAAAATGGTATCTTGACAGCGGATGCTCGAGATACATGACTGGTGATGAATCTCAATTCATCACTCTTGATGCTAAGAATGGAGGGATGGTCACCTTTGGAGACAATGGCAAAGGAAAGATCATCGGTATAGATAACATTGGTATCACTCCCTCCAAATACATTGAAAATATTTTGTTAGTAGATGGTTTAAAGCATAATTTACTAAGCATTAGTCAATTTTGTGATAAAGGATACAAAGTTTTTTTGAATCTTCTGTTTGCATTGTAACTATCCTATTAATGATGGCATTAAATTTATGGGACATAGACATGGTAATATTTATATGGTAGATTTGAATGATCTATCCAAAATAAACATGCAATGCCTAGTATCCTTGAATGCCAAAATTAATGAGACTAGTTGGCTTTGGCATCGTAGGCTTGCACATATTAGCATGCATTCACTTTCAAAATTAATTAAGAAAGAATTGATTCTTGGTTTGCCAAAATTGAATTTTGAAAAGGATAGAATTTGTGATGCATGCCAACTAGGTAAACAAACAAGAGTTTCATTTAAATCCAAAAATATTGTTTCAACCTCTAGACCTTTAGAGCTTTTGCACATGGACCTATTTGGACCTACTAGAACTACTAGTCTAGGAGAAAATGATATGGTTTTGTAATTATAGATGATTACTCTCGTTTTATTTGGATTTTCTTTTTGGCAGACAAAGATGAAACTTTTCATGTTTTCACTAAATTTTACCGAAAAGTTACTAATGAGAAAGAATTTTCAATTCAAAATATTCGAAGTGATCATGGAACTGAATTTGAAAATCAAGACTTTGAAAAATTTTGTGAAGAAAAAGGAATAGGCCATAATTTTTCTGCACCTAGGACACCCCAACAAAACGGGATTGTAGAAAGGAAAAATAGAATCTTAGAAGAAATGGCCCGTACCATGCTATGTGAAAGCAATCTTTCAAGATATTTTTGGGCGGAAATAATTAACACAGCATGTTACATCTTAAATCGTGCTTTGATTAGACAAATTTTAAAGAAAACCCCCTATGAGCTTTGGAAAGAAAGAAAACCTAATATTGCTTATTTTTATGTTTTTGGTTGCCGATGTTTTGTATTAAATAATGGTAAAGAAAGACTTAGAAAATTTGATGCAAAATCAGATGAAGCAATTTTTCTTGGTTACTCCTCCACTAGTAAAGCTTTTAGAGTTTTTAACAAAAGAACCTTAGTAGTAGAGGAGTCGATACATGTTGTCTTTGATGAATCTAACGATCTTCCTTCAAGGAAGAATGAAGGTGTTGATGATGCAGATCCTCTTATAGAAGGAATGAAGGAGATCACTCTGAAAGATTCAACAATTCAAGATGATGAGGAACATGAAGACAAACAGGATGAGGGAGGTGAAGAACATCAAGAACAACCTCAAGGTACAAATGACCTACCCAAAGAATGGAGGTATGTTCACAATCATCCTAAGGAGCTAATTATTGGTGATCCTATGCATGGGGTAAAAACTCATTCTTCACTTAAAGATGTATTTAATTATTGTGCTTTTGTCTCTCATCTTGAGCCAAAAATATTGAAGAAGTTGAAAATGATTATAATTAGATTAATACAATGCAAGAGGAACTTAATCAATTTGAAAGAAATAATGTATGGACTTTAGTATCAAGACCTAAAAATTATTCAATAATTGGCACAAAATGGGTCTTTAAGAATAAATTAGATGAACATGGAAATGTAATAAGAAATAAAGCAAGATTGGTTGCTAAAGGCTATAATCAAGAAGAAGGAATTGATTTTGATTAGACCTTTGCACCTGTTGCTAGAATTAGAGGCCATCAGACTTCTACTTGCATATGCTTGCTTTATGAAATTTAAATTATTTCAAATAGATGTCAAAAGTATATTTTTGAATGGATATATTGCTGAAGAAGTCTATGTAGAACAACCCCCAGGTTTTGAAAATCATACTTTTCCTAATCATGTTTTTAAATTAAATAAAGCTCTATATGGTTTGAAACAAGCACCTAGGGCTTGGTATGATAGGCTAAGCAAATTTTTACTAAATAATAATTTTTCAAGAGGTAATGTAGATACAACCCTTTTCATTAAAAGAAATCAAAATGATATGTTAATTATATAAATATATGTTGATGACATTATTTTTGGGTCTACTAATGAATCTCTTTGTCAAGACTTTGCTAAGCTCATGCAGGAAGAGTTCGAGATGAGCATGATGGAAGAACTTACATTCTTCTTCGGACTCCAAATCAAACAAACAAAGGAAGGAATCTCCATCACCCAAAGCAAGTACACCAAGGAATTACTCAAAAGATTTGGAATGGAGAAATCCAAAGCAATTGGCACACCCATGAGCCCTTAATGTAAACTTGACAAGATGAAGAAGGTAAATATGTAGACTTAAAATATTATAGAGGTATGATTGGCTCTCTATTATATTTGACTGCAAGTAGGCCTGATATCATGTTTAGTGTTTGTCTGTGTGCTAGATTTCAATCTAATCCTAAAGAATCTCACTTGAATGCTGTTAAAAGAATCTTTAGATATTTAAATGGTACTCAAACTCTAGGATTATGGTACTCTAAGGACTCATTAATTGATTTAATAGGATATTCAGATACTGACTTTGCTGGATGTAGATTAGATAGAAAAAGCACTAGTAAATTGCCAATTTCTCGGAGTTAACCTAATCTCCTGATTTAGCAAGAAACAAAATTCGGTAGCACTGTCTACGGCCAAGGCCGAATACATTACAGCCGGAAGTTTTGTGCTCAAATCTTGTGGATTAAGCAACAACTCGAGGATTTTGGTATCAAACTTAATGAAACACCCATAAGATGTGATAACACTAGCCCATAAATCTTACTAAAAATTTAATTCAGCATTCTAGGTCTAAACATATTGAAATCAGACATCATTTTATAAGAGAACTTGTTCAAAAAAAGATATAATTCTTGACTATGTTAGCACTGAAAATCAATTAGCCGATATCTTTACAAAGGCCCTAAGTGAAGATAGATTCTGTGAAATTAGGAAGATCTAGGAATTCTTGATCCATTTGCTTAAATATCTCTCTAATTTCAAGGAATCAATGTCAAAATTTCTTTGAGCTCAATTTCCATCATCTCTCTTGGACCTAAAAGCTCAAGATTATCATTCTCACAACTTTTCATAGAGCAAAATTTTTTCTCCCAGAGTTTTGAATTTTTTCAAAATTTATTCATAATTTTTCTGAAATTTTGTGAATCATGAGTCGACCCCCTAGGGTCGACCCAATGGCATACTTGTAATTTTCGGCCAAAACCCCACGGATTCCTCTCTTTTTGGTTAAAACCCCGTTCATGAGCCGACCCTCTCCATCTTCGTCTTCCTCCCTCCAAAATCCATAGTCCTCTTCTTCTTTCTCTCCAAATCCAAGGTCTAAGCCCAAGATCCTTCTCCCATCACCTCTCTACCTCAAATCACCTCTTGGGAAAGGGCTATTCCCATTTTTCTCCCTTGATTGGAGCGGTTGGAGCGTGCCCTAGCTTCCACCATTCTCCTCCAAATCGAGGTTTCTCTCCTCCAAAAATCTCTTTCCATCCCCTAATAACCCTCTATCTCCTCACACAGTTGATCTTCCAAGTCTCCTTGCTTGTTCTGGTGGTGAGTATGGCTCCAAAAATGAAACTTCCTCAAAGAAGAAATCAGTCCGTGAGTTGGAAAGGGCGTGCGCAGGAAAAGACAAGCTTCTCAGACCTCTTCTACTTCCATTCCTGCTTCGGCATCTGCTCTAGGTTCCTCTCAGTCTCCTCTTAGCCCTAGTAAAATTTCTCTCTCTGTCAGAAAGGTAGAAATCGAGAAAAATATTGACTTCAGATTTTTTGAAAAAGAGGGGTTCTCCATTGGTTCAAAGATCAAAAATCAAAGTTGGAGATTTTACTGTTCTCTTAAAGAAGTTACATATGTAGATTTGGTTAGAGAGTTTTATCTGAATCTGTGCTATGGGAATGGAACAATAACATCTACTGTTAAGGGTGTTGATATCTGTTTAGATCCTTTATTTTGGGAGAGATTCTTCATTTGCCCTGTGAGGGATATTCAAACATGGAACTCCCAGTGAAGGAAGAAGGATTAATGTGATTTTAGGAGGAACCTACTCGGGAAGCCTAATAAACTAGAAGCCAAGATCCTGTCCATTGAAATGAAGATTTTACATCAATTGGTAACAAAGCTTTTCTTCCCAAGAAGTGGTAGACATGACCTCCTTTCAGGCGAGATATCTGCATCATATTTCATGTGATCACCCAAACCCCTTAAACCTCCTAACATTAATGATTGAGGCCATCAGAGAAACACTGAATAGATCCAAGGCTCATCTGCCTTTCGGTGTGGCCCTCACCTTGGTATTCAGGAGGTTTGGAGTTAGTTTTGAGGGAGAGGCATCAGCTAGGCTCTCTCACTCTAACACCACCAACCAACACACTTTGCACCACATGGGATTCACTAGGACTGATGGTGGTTGGATTAAGGGTGCAGAAGAGAGAGTTGAGGACAGAGCTGAGGATAGAGCTGAGGAAGAAGGTCCTTCATCACCTCTCCATGACATCAGGGCAGCATCTCCAGACATCCAGTTTGTTTCAGATCCAGAGGCTGGCCCTTCAGAGTCCACTAGGAGGCACACCCCAGTCCAGCAGCCGGACAGCAGAGCATTTCCCTCAGAGATCAGATTGACTGATGATCAGATTGAGCTGATTTCTCAGCGTGTGGCTTCCTTGCTTTCTCGACAGTGGAGCACTTCAGCTTTTGCACCGGGATCCACATCATTAGATGCATCTGATCAAACCTTGATCCTCCATATCTCCACTGTATTTTAGATGATCTCAGATCAGTCAGTTCGGATTCAGCAGCTCGAGGGTTACATTTTGAGACTGACTGGGAGGGTACTTGACTTGCATGGGCAAGTGTTAGCTCTGGCCCATCCACAGCCACAGGAGTGCACTACTGAGGTCTCAGACCTATCTACGGAGGCAGCCAGACTTAGAGGAGTATTGGAGAGTGGATTTGATTTCCTGAGGAGAGAGATCAGAGGCTCTAGTGAGCATGCATCCACACAGTTCACTGCACTGCTTCAGTCTATTTCGAGAGCTCTGAACCTTCTTGACACCATCAGGCTCTCTCTTGCAGTTCAGTCTATTGCTTCTCAGCCTTCAGGATCATCTCGCCCACCTACTTATGCCAGCACCTCCACTCGTGGCAGAGGCAGACGGGATAGAGGACGAGCCCTTGGTCGTGATCCATCATCTCCCCACCCTATCTCCGATATATCTGATTCCGATCCATTCATCATGAGCTCTACTAGATCCTTGTTGTTAGTCTTGACTTTTGTCTCTTTCTAGGATCTATCTTTTGGGCCATGTAATGATGTTGACTGATTAACTTTTATATTTTGGTGTATGTATTGGAACCACTATGTGGTATCAGTCACTTTTTGATTATATATCTACTCCTTGACTTTTAATGTATGACCTTCAAATTTAGTTGCTTTCAATTATGTGTATGCTTAAGATATTATGAATTGTAATATATGCTATCTATGATATCCAATGGTATATCTTTTATGTTTGTTGTATTCAGGGGGAGTAAACAAAAGTAATATTAGTAAAATTATTTCCATCAAAAGAAAGAAAAAGAAAAATGTATTCAAAGAAAAAGGAGGAGTAGACAATCTTTTGTTGATGATGTCAAAAAGGGGGAGAAATGCTATACCAAAATGAAAGAATCAAAAGCAAATTGATGAAAGAATCAAAAGCAGATTAATAAAAGAATTAAAAGCAAAATGAGTAAATTGTTTAAGCAAAAGCAAATGAGCAAACTTTAAAATTAATTTCTAGACATGCTCTGGTACCAAAATTAAATAATCAAATGAGAATGAGCAAATTTTCAAGATGCTAAGCAATTTGAAAAACAAGCAAATGAGCAAATGAGATATTTTCAAATGAGCAATTTTCAAAATCCTTAGGTAAATTCTGCTTTGCTCTGATAACAAAAATAAATTTTCTGCTCTGATACCAAAATCACATAATCAAATGAGCAAATTTTTAAATTATTAAGCAATAGGCAAATTGTTATGGGTACATGTATCGCATGCCAAAAGAATCAATCTTCTTTTCAAGCAAATACATTTATAAGTAATTTTTCAAGTTGGTTGTAAATTTTCTATTTATCTTCAAACTACCTATAATGCATTTCATTCCTTTGAAATTCATGCTCATTGATTCATATATATGCTTTTGTTCAAGTGTTTTGTCATCATCAAAAAGAGAGAGATTGTTGCTCCTTGGATTGATTTTGATGATTACAAAATATTTGAAGGAGTACTAATAATTTTTACTTGAAAAAGACTTATTGCTCTTCAGGGGCAAAATTATAATTTTATCAAAACTCTGATTTGAAAGCATCAAATGATAGAACAAAAAATTTGTGATCCATTGGTGAAAATTTTATTATTTTTGGACTTGTATTT
This sequence comes from Elaeis guineensis, assembly GCF_000442705.2. Taxonomy (NCBI): domain Eukaryota; kingdom Viridiplantae; phylum Streptophyta; class Magnoliopsida; order Arecales; family Arecaceae; genus Elaeis; species Elaeis guineensis. The sequence continues at coordinate 27,504,876 of NC_025996.2, forward strand.
TGAAAGATATGCATGTTTGAAAATCATGAGTCGACCTATGAGTCAACTCATGGCACAATGAGATGTTTGGCATGCTGAATTCTTGGCCGGCACAAACTTGGCACACCCGTGAGTCGACCCATGAGTCGACCCCCAAGGCATGAGTCGACCCATGAGTCGACCTCTGCGGGTTTTAAGCCAATTTTATAGAACCGTGCTTCCCCTCTCATTTTCTGATGTTTTTCCACAGAGGTCGACCCATGAGTCGACCCCCAGGCATGAGTCGATCTATGAGTCGACCCCTGTGACGGGATTGTTCCGCAACGGCTAGTTTTTAACCCATTTTAAGTACTTTTAATGCTCATTTAATGTGGTCTAACGGCTCTATTTCAGTCCAGAATATTTTCCACTATTTCTTAAAGCTATAAAAGGGACAAAAGGTGGGAATCAAAGAAGAGAATCAAGAAGAGAGTTTTTGAAAAAGGGATTTCAAGCAAACTTTTCAGCCCTAAGCAAGAGCTCACTCAAAGCATTCAAGAAGCCTTTAATCCAAGCTCACCAACTCCTCAAGTGCACATTCAAGTCACCAACCACCTTGAGAAAATCAAAAAGAGTCTTCTTCTCTTTGAGTAAAGTGTATTTAAAGTCTCATTCGCTCATTAAAGGAGCTTTCTTTGTACTTACTTGTGCTATTGATTGTTATACTCGGTTTGAGTGATTGTTTTTTATTTTGGAAGTGTTCCAAAACAAGGGAAGGTTGATCCGAACCTTGAATCAGAGTGTATTGGGTTGGCTTGTACCCGAGAAATAAGTGAACTAGCTTGGGATAGCTAGAGTCAGAGTTTTCGACGTTTGTATTCGGGTTGAATATAAGTTAGTGGATTGAAATTCTCAAGTAAGAGCTTGGAGAGTGGATGTAGGTGCAAGGTTGGCACCGAACCACTATAAATCCTTTTGTTTGTGGTGTGCCCGATTGCTCTTCTTTAACTCTTCATTATTCTCTTGTATTCTTGCTTTTAGCCATTAGCCTTGAATTAATTTTGCTCTCCCTATTTATTTAGCTTTTGTCAAATATTTTTCATAAGTCATAAGTTAAGCTTAAAATTTTTAGAAACCCAATTCACCCCCCCTCTTGGGTTGCATAGCTGGGCAACATCATATCGATTTATACTTTATCAGTGTAAATTTTGCACGAACATGGTACCAAAATGAGCCGTATATATTAGCAACTCAAGCGAAATAAGTAATATATTTGAAGGATTTAAAGTATCGAGGTAATTGGCATGTTGTATAAAAAATAACACTTAGAGGTATATATGACATACCAACCTGATTAGAGATGGATGAAAATTCAGATTTACATGAAGAGGAAGTTTTTCAGCAAGAAGAACAAACATTAGCCGAGCTTTTTGTTAATGAAGAACTTGAAATGGCACCTTTGAATAGGGATGATCTGCCGTCCAACGAAGTTGAAGCTGATTTTGTATTTAATCTTGATGAGTCGGAGGACGACAATCAGTTCATAAATGACGATGAGATAGAAGACGACACATATATCGATTATTGTGATTTGGAGGAGGATCTACACATCGAGGAAGATACGAATATTGATGAGTAGATCTATATTCTTCGTTCAATTTTTTCTTGCAATAACGGTATGTGATATAACTGTATTCATTAGAATATAATTTATTTATTATTATTATTATTCAATATTATATTCATTTATATATCAAAAATTATAGATATGGCATCAGGAAATAGATGACGATGTTCGCATTCACAGTCTACTCCGGAGATTGAGGCACTTTCATCGATCTCTGTTGCCGCACTGGCTCTATTGCCAGAGGGTCCTGCACTAGCAGGTCCCAGTGAGCGGATCCCAGTGAGATGGGTACGAATGGTATTATTATATTTTTTATATAATAAAATTTGATTCTTTTATTTGGATAGCTATCATATTAATAATTTATTTATTGTTGTTTCAGGCCAGTCTTCATTGGTAGTGAGGCGAGGGTGAGATCCATCAAAGAACCTCGCTCTAGAGCTTTGGAGATGCGAGCACCCGAGACAGCATCTCCGTATCGAGATACCATCTGACTACACCAGGCCCATTAGGGGATGGTGCGAGTCGTGGCAGACTGAGCTGGGCATCATATGCCGTAGCTATACCTCCGTGATGCTTTTCGATTGGCATCACGTTCTACCGGCTCATAGAGAGATTTTCTACACCCACTTACAGATAAAATAAATTATATTATGAATATTTAATTTACATAGTATTTTTCTAATATTTGTTATTGGCAGGGTGTATTCGACATCATTGATTTTGAGGAGGATCGTGTGCGGCGATCTATGGACACTCATTTATCGTTGCATTTCAAGGATTATCACCATCACATGCATCAGCATTGGATCATATGGTGTAGGATTATGGGGAGGAGGCAGTGTGGCAGCAGCCCTATGACAGTATCACTATGGATGATTGGACTATCGTATGCCGGCATTACGAGAATCTGGCATATCAGGTTACATATCCAAACTTCTTCTTTTTCTAAAATTTAATGATTAAATCATTTATTCTTAAATTAAATTTGTTATCTACTAATTTGACTGGTAACTATATAGAGAAGATGTGTCCAGAATGCCATGAATCAGGCGAGACAGACCGTACCGCATTGTGAGGGTTCGAGATCGTTCGCTCGTCACATAGAGCATATAGTAAATAATTTTTAATTTTTAATTAGCATATAATTTTTTAATTATTTAAAAATTTTTAGTTAATTATTCTCAAATTGCAGAGAGATGCTGAAAGTGGTGAGCTTCCTGGTAGAATCGATATCTACCAGCGGACCTACTAGCGACAGTCAGGGGAGTGGACGATGGGGAGCCAGGAGCTCTTTGTAAGTTTTTTTAATTATTTTTTTATTTATAGTCTGATTTTTATTACAAAATTAAAATAGCTATAACTTTAATTTTCAGAACCATATGACAGACATGAGATCCCAGTCTACCCCTGAAGACTCGACCGCACTCACAGATGATGAGATCTATGATCAGATATTTGGTACAAGATTCTGTTATGTTAGAGATCTAGGGTATGGGATCACTGCTCCCTCATTCTCACGCTCGTCTACGACTAACATCCATTCTGCCTGCAAGGCTCGACTGATGGAGGTGTAGAGGCAGGCTGTCGAGAATCGACAGTGGGTTAAGCAGCAAGCTCAGAAGTTGGTTGCACGCATCAACAAGTATCAATAGCTTCAGATCCAGATGATGGAGCGGATTACGTAAATGGAGCAGACGATACAGCTGATGAGGCAACAGTAGACCGGTTCGAGCTCTTTCGAGTGCTCTCCTTCTCCAGCTCGTTCTCCAGATGCTGACACTTGATGGCTTCTTCATGTTGTTTTTTTATTTTTATTTTAATTTTTTTATAATTTTAATTTAATATAATAAGATAATAAAATTTATTTATAGATTTATTGTATAAATTTTTTTTTTTTATTTTTAATTTATAAAAATTATTATAAATATAAATTAAAAATATATACTCAAAAATTATTTTTTTAAAAAATATTTTTAAATTATTAGTGATGAAATTATTTTCGATGAAATATTGGTCACCAAAAATATTTTAGTACGATAATTTATTTTTTAATAAATATAAAATTATTAAAATTTTATATAAAATTAATAGCGATAAAAATTTATTCATTGTAAATAATTATTAGCGATAAAAATTTTCATCAAAAATTATCATATTTACGACGTAAGTTTTTACATCGCTAATATTATTTAAATTTATTTTTTCTAAAAATTTATTATTAAATATAGTGATGAAAAATTTTTGTTGTAAAAAAATATTATTTGCAACATAAATTTTCATCACTAAAAATTTTTAAAAATTTTATTTCAAAAAATTTAATTAAATTAATAGCGACGAAAATATTTTCATCGCTATTAATTTTTATTTATTAGCGACGTTCTAATTCGTCCCAAATATTTTTTTTTACGACTAAAATTTTTCGTCGAAAATATTTTAACGATGAAATTATTCATCGTAAATAAATATTATTAGCAATGAAATATTTTTTTCATCATAAAATATTATCAACGATGTGATTATTTGCGACGAAATATTAGCGACGAAATTTTTATCGCTGATAACTATTAGCGATGAAAATAGATTATGAGCGATAAAATTTTTTTATCGTTAATAACTTATTTTGTTGTAGTGATGTTCCTGTTATTTTAAAAGCTCTAGTTTGGTAATGCTTGAAGGATGCACTTTCATGGGTTGTCAAATATGATCCATACTGACTTGATTCTTTTAGGATCATTTGGTTCATAGGAAGAGGTGGGAGGGAAGTGTGGTCGACAAAAAAATGAAGAAAAATCTTATATTTGGTTAGAGTTTTCAAAGGAAAAAGAGATGGAAACGTAGCATTCTCACAAGAATCACATTTCATAGAAAAGACAAATCTATATGGGATACGGAAAGTCCAGATTTTTTTTTTTCAAATATGCCCTCAAGCTTTTTAAATAGATGGGATGAATTTTTTGTCATTATTAAAGGCATAACAAGTATTTTATATAACTTTCTCAAAAAAATAATTGTTCGATCAAATATAGCTGCTTTGGAATGTGGCACTTTTTCATGTTCAACCAAACATGCAAAAAAAAATTTTCATACATTATATATCTAAATATCAGCTTCCCAAAAAAAATTTTCAAATAAAAAAATTCTTCTTGTGAACCATCAGTTTTGTTTGGTTGACCCTAACGAAGCATTTTGAGTGATAGCGTGGCAAAGCACACAAAATTAAAGATGGCTACTGCATTTGGGAGTGAATATACGACCATACATGTTAATCACATAGAAGCATTTCAACTTATGTTGTTATCTAATTATTTCATTACGTCGATGAATCACCAGAGAAAAATTCTGCATCTTCCACCATGTCCATACTGTAGTTTTCTACTCATGAAGAATTTGAGCCTTTCAGAGTACTTTGTGAAATTATCATCTATAACCGTGAACTGATTGAAGGGATGCTACATTGTTCCTTTTTTTTTTTATGCTTCCATTTATCATGTAGTTTTGGAGTAATAAAAAGTGATCATAAAATGGAAAGCAAGTGTTACGATCTTTTGGTCCCCAAGGAACTGATCCTGGTAAGCTTGATTCAGAACTTCATAGGACAGAAGAAAAGGAGAAAATATAGAAAGGGAACTCACAATGTCCTTTGGCTTTACATGTCATGGGAACCTCATTTGCTCAGTGGACCTTTCCAAATGGAAAAGGAAAGAAATAGAGAGGTCATGATGAGGTGCTCTGAAAGTATGAAAGGTACTGGATTGTGTCACAATCTGCGATCCTACCTCCACAGTTCACCACTATAAATCATTGCAAGCCATAGAAAAGATCCTTTCATCTGGTGCGGGCTATTCATGCTGGCTATTCTGGTGCTGACTCCATACTTTCCCCTCTTATAAAGGGATTACAATGAAACCTATGTGGTTTCCAATGATGATCCATTACCATTACTAGTCCAGCATGTTGGAAGATGAGATGCGAACTTGCTCGAACTTATAGACTGGTATAAAGTCAAGTATGTGATGAGGATGGTTGGGTGGCGCAAGGACTCCCAGTGTACATGTTATAGCCCAAGCCCAAGCCCATGACATCAAGATCCAAGCCACAAAAAAAAAAAAAAAAAAAACAGAGAGAAAAATCGGGAAGAAGACTCCCGATAGGAGTCTTCTTCTCCGACGAGACCCAGCAATTGGGAGTCCTAGGACCTCTCGAAGTCCTAGGACCCTCTATAAGAAGACCTCCCTCTCCTAGAAATCGACATCGGCCCTCCCTCCTCTTTCTCCCTTTTCTCGATCGAGCCGCGGACACCGTCTTGATTCTCACCGTGATTGCTCGCCGGTGGGGTCACCGGAGGCCGAGGTAAGTCTTCCTCCCTTCCTCTCTTCCTTCCCTTTCCTCCATACCCTTGCGCGTGACGGCCGGTGACGAGTCGCCGATTTTCGGTCGGAAAAGAGACCCCTGTTTTGGGCCTCTTTTTCCTTGATTTTCGCACCGGCGATCGCAATCGACCGCCGGCCATGCTCTCCGTAACCGGGGAGCAGCTCCCTCTGCCGCCGGCCTCTGCCCGCAACGGCGGCTGAAGGGCCCGACAAAGGAGGGTACGCCGATCCCTGTTCCGACGTGGGAAGGGCCGAGAAGAAAAAAAAAAGAAAAGAAAAAAGAAAAAAGAAAAGAAAAAAGAGAAGAAAAGAAAAAAAAAGGGAGAGAGAAACTCTCTTTGCTCTCTCTCTCTCTTTTAGATTTTAGGATTTATGAATTAAAAATAATAATAATATAATAATAAAATAAATAAATAATATATTAGGGTATCCATGGATTAGTCGAAAATCCTGGATGCTGTCAGTTGATCCTATGGGGACATTAGATTTTAAAATTTTAGTTTTTTTAATTCGATAAAATTTTGATTAAAAATATGATATTTGACGTATCAGGTTCAGAGAAGGATTTTCGAGATTCTAGAATTTCTAGTTTGGATTTTCTTTTGAGGTAAGTAGTGTTTACTTTTATTGAATTTATCTGGTAAATATAAATTTGAATTAAATAAATTTATGCATGCTTGTGATTGAAATTATTTATTGAATAATTTGAAATTATTTATGATTAAAGTTAATTGTAGAAAATTATTTATGATTGAAGTTATTTGTTGAAATTATTATGATGATATATGATCTCAAAAGAATGATGATTGATTTGACTCGAATATCATTTATTTATATTATTTTGAAAATAATATATGAATTGGAAGACAATATGAAATTGACAACCTGACTGTGTTGAGGACCCCGCCAATGGGGGCATATACGTTGGCAATTGACTGTCCTGAGGATTTATGTCGCCAGCGAGACCAGCGACATGTCAGAGAGACCAGCGACAAACGCCAGCGAGACCAGCGGTTCCAAAGGACTTGGCTGCCAGATGATTCGCAGCCACCGCAAGCAGATACGCGGTATTATGACCCTGCCACAGGGATAATGTGGTCATAGTCATGGTTGGTAAGAAGAACTTAAGAAATTGATGAATTTAAGATGAAAAGCATAATTGAAATTATGATGAATTGACTTTTATATATGATTGATAGTATGATATGATTTCATGAAATTACATATTGATTTGTTATATCAGTAAATCGATATGTATAGTATTATTTGCCTGATTTATTCAGTTAAAGGTATACACTGCTTACTGGGCTATTTAGCTCATGATGAGTTTTATGTTTTTCTTACAGATCCAGAAAATTAGCATGATGCGGGATTTCGGTTGGGAGAGCGATTAGAGATGGAGTTAGCTCATTGATTTAGGATTTTCTCAGAATTGATTCAAGACTTTTAGTTTTTTTTTAGTTGACTTTGTCAGACAGTTATTTTCTTTTGAACACTGAGTTTTGATTTGTTATTTGAACTAAGGTTTGATTATTAAATATTAAAAAATTATTTAACTTTTGTGAAGATATCATGATGAGATGCCTTGCATGCTTATGGAAAAAGTATTCTATAAGTATGCGGCGGTTGCCATGACCCTCGATTCAAATCTCGGGTCGGGGGCGTGACAATTAATATGGTATCAGAGCATAAGTAGATAGATAGAGACATGTAGAATAGAGTGAGCGAGTGATGGGTAGACATTAGGAAATTGAAAGGTTAGTTATGATGATTATGATTTGACTTGTAAGTTATAACCTTATTAAGGATAAGTTATTATCTCAAATCTATCATAGGTCAATATGCCTCCACGACGAGGAGAATACTCAAGGAGCGGTAGGAGGGACATCAAATCCACTTGGCGATAATACTCCCAATTAAACAGCGGCACAACTCAGCAGGAGGGAATCCATGATCCTACCGAAAATACTCCGACAGTACAGGAGGAGCCGAACATGACTCAACTAATGCAAACTCTGATCGGAGTAGTTCAAACACAGCAACAGTTACTTCAACAACAACATGCACAGCCACGTCAGCATTTTCCACCGACACCTGGACATGGAGAACATCCGATGCAGAGAAAAATATCGTCGAATTTAAGAAGCTAGCTCCTCCAGCCTTCAAAGGGACCATCGAGCCACTGGAAGCAGATAACTGGATTATGAAAATGGAGAAGGCTTCGCCGTGCAAGAATGCCACGATGAAGAGAAGATCCGCTATACAGCATATCTGTTACAAGAGGCATACAACTGGTGGCGTATACTGGAACAAAAATATGAGCACGATAGGATACCACTCACTTGGGAGAGATTTCGAGATGAATTCTTTGACAAGTATTTCCCGAAGTGTCAGAATACAGAAAGAGCAGGAGTTCATTCACCTGAAACAGGAAACAGATCCGTTGCAGAATATGAAGCTAAATTCACGGAGTTAGCCAAGTTTGTTCCAAGATTAGTTGAGATTGAGCAAGACAGAGTACACAAATTTGAAATGGGACTGAAGACAGAAATCAAAAAAGTTGTACCCTATGAGCTAACTACCTATGCCTCAGTTGTGAAAAGCTCTAATAATTGAGAGAGAAGTTAATGAAGCTCATGCGGAGCGAGAACGGAATCAGAAGAAGAGAAATAGGTTTAGTGGAACTCAAGGACGAAATCAGAACAATAAGGTTCCAGCAAAGAAGCCAGCAATTGATAAGAATCGTGAGAATGAGGCAGCTAGATGTTCGAGATGGCCGAAGAGAGCATGAGACTTCTAATTGCCCATGGAATACTGGTTCGTTTTTAGATGTGGACAGAAAGGACACAAGATTGCAGATTGCCCCAGATGGATGAAAATAGATCAACAAAGCAAAGGACGGAGGTCAAAGGCCGAAAACTCAAGGAAGGATCTATGCACTCACACAACAGGATGCTCAGGCCTCCAATGCTGTGGTGACAGGTCATTCCTGTATCTGGTATTCATGCTTCAGTTTTGTTTGATTCTGGTGCTACACACTCCTTTATATCCACTACTTTTATTAGACAACATGATATAGTATGTGAACCATGAAAACCAAATTATATGTTGAGACACCAGTAGGTGGTATTTTGAGTACCGAAAGTGTGTGCAAGTCATGTAGTATCAGATAGGAGAAAGAGAATTACCGACAGATTTGGTGGTCCTGGATATGCATGATTTCGATGTCATTCTAGGAATGGATTGGCTGGCTACTTATCATGCCTCTGTGGATTGTCATGGAAAGAGAGTGAACTTTCACATACCGGGAGAATTAACTTTTAGTTTTGATGGAAGTACAGGAACCACCCTCCACGTATTATTTCATTTGTGCAAGCTAGACAGATGATAAGAAAGGGATGTAGAGGTTACCTAGTATCAATAAAGAATAAAGAACATGATGAATTGAAGTTACAGGATATTCCTATCGTAAATGAATTTTCGGATGTATTCATTGATGATTTAGTCGGACTACCACCAGATAGAGAAATTGAATTTACATTGAGTTGGCACCCAATACCAGTCCGATTTCTAAAGCTCCTTACAGAATGGCCCCTATGGAGTTAAAGGAGTTAAAAGATCAATTACAGGATTTATTGGATAAAGGTTTTATAAGGCCTAGTGTATCTCCTTGGGGAGCTCCAGTCTTATTTGTGAAGAAGAAAGATGGTAGTATGAGACTTTGTATCGACTATAGAGAGTTGAATAAAATACTATCAGAAATAAGTATCCTCTACCTCGAATGATGATTTGTTTGATCAGTTGCAAGGTGCACAAGTCTTTTCTAAAATTGATCTTCGTTCAGGTATCATCAGTTAAAAATAAAACAGAGGACATACCAAAGACTGCATTTAGAACTCGTTATGGACATTATGAATTTTAGTGATGCCTTTTGGGTTAACCAATGCTCCAGCAGCCTTTATGGATTTAATGAACAGAATATTCAGATCCTATCTTGATAAGTTTGTTGTCGTATTTATTGACGATATCTTGATATATTCAAGAAGTAAATTGGAGCATGAAGAATATTTACGGTGTGTACTACAAATATTGAGGAAAGAAAAGCTTTATGCCAAATTTAAGAAGTGTGAATTTTGGTTGGACAAAATAGTCTTTTTAGGACACATCGTATCTAAAGATGGAATTTCTGTGGATCCAGCAAAAGTGGAAGCTGTGATGCAGTGGAACAGACCTACAAATATTTCGAGATTCGAAGTTTTCTGAGAATGGCAGGATATTACAGACGATTTGTAGAAGGATTCTCCCGCATAGCTGCACCTTTGACTCGTCTTACTCAAAAAGGGGTTAAATTCGAGTGGACTGAAGATTGTGAACAGAGTTTTCAAGAATTAAAACAACGATTAGTTTCAGCCCCTATCCTTACTATACCAACAGGAGATGAAGGTTTCACAATATATAGTGATGCATCTAAAAAGGGACTCGCGTGTGTATTGATGCAACATGGTAAGGTAGTAGCCTATGCCTCAAGACAATTGAAACCATATGAACAGAATTATCCGACACATGATTTGGAATTAGCTGCAGTGATTTTTGCCCTAAAAATTTGGAGACATCACTTATACGGTGCGCAGTGTGAAGTGTTTACTGATCATAAGAGTTTGAAGTATATTTTTACGCAGAAAGAATTAAACATGAGACAGAGAAGGTGGTTAGAACTATTAAAGGATTATGATTTAACAATCCATTATCATCCGGAAAAGCTAATGTTGTTGCTGATGCCCTTAGTAGAAAATCTGTGGAAAATTTGCGGTTTTAATCACACACCAAAGTCAATTATTGAGGATATAAGAAAACTGAAATTAGACATCCGAATATATGACTCAACAGTACGGTTAGCCAACATGAGGGTTCAGCCAACACTCATTGAAAGAATTACAGTTGCCCAGAATGATGATCCACAACTAATGAAAATAAGAAATTCAGTGGAAGCTGGTGTTCAATCTGAATTCAAGATACATGAAGACGGTTCGTTAAGGTTCGAAAATAGGATTTGCGTACCCAATGATTCAGCACTCAAGCATGAAATACTTCAGGAGGCACATCAGACCGGTTATACAGTTCATCCGGGAGGTACTAAGATGTATAGAGACTTAAAAGAAATGTACTGGTGGAATAATATGAAGAGAGAGATCGCTCAATTCGTGGCTCAATGTTTGGTGTGTCAACAAGTTAAAGCTGAACATCAGAGACCTGCGGGACTACTTCAACCTCTTGATATTCCAGTATGGAAGTGGGAACATATCACTATGGATTTTGTAACTGGACTACCGAAGACTCCAGTAAAAATGATGCAGCCTGGGTGATTGTGGACCGATTGACAAAGTCTGCACACTTTCTACCAATTAGAGTTGGATTTACTTGGAAAGACTAGCAAAGTTATATATGAAAGAAATTGTAAGGCTACATGGAATTTCAGTGACCATCGTATCGGATCGAGACACCAGATTTGTATCACAGTTTTGGAAGAGCTTACACAAGGCATTAGGAACAAAATTGAACTTCAGTACAGCTTTTCATCCACAGACTGATGGTCAGTCAGAGAGAACTATTCAGATCTTAGAAGATATGTTGAGAACCTGTATTTTGGATATGAAAAGTTCATGGGATGAGCATCTACCTTTGATTGAGTTCGCTTACAATAACAGTTATCAGGCTAGCATTGGTATGGCACCTTATGAAGCTTTATATGGTAGAAGATGTCGATCACCGATTCACTGGGATGATGTTGGTGAGCGAAGAATATTGGGTCCCGAACTTGTTCAACAAGCAGTCGAGAAGATTCAATTAATTAAAGAACGACTTCGGGCAGCACAAAGCAGACAGAAAAGTTATGCAGATAACAGGAGACAAATTAGAATTTCAAGTCGGTGACCATGTGTTTCTCAAAGTATCTCCTTCAAAAGGAATCTCAAGATTTGGCATTCGTGGCAAATTGAATCCTAGATATGTGGGTCCGTTTGAGATTTTGGAAAGAATTGGTGAGGTGGCTTATCGACTTGCCTTACCCCTTCACTTGCAGGAGTACATAATTTTTTCATGTTTCTATGTTAAAGAAATATTTACCAGATCCAAGTCACATCGTGGAACTTGAACCAGTACAAGCCAGAAAGATCTATCATATGAAGAATATCCGATACGGATCGTAGACCGTAAAGAACAGGTGCTGAGACGTCGCAACATTCCTTATGTCAAGGTACAGTGGAGTCGACATTCAGAAAGAGAAGCTACTTGGGAGCTAGAGGAAGAAATGAAGCAAAAATATCCCCAGCTCTTCGAGACTACAGGTATGAAAAATTTGAGGATGAAATTTTTTTTAGGGGTGAAGAATGTATAGCCCAAGCCCATAATCAAGACCAAGCCCAAAAAAAAAAAAAAAAAAACAGAGGAAAATCGGGAAGAAGACTCCCGATAGGAGTCTTCTTCTCCGCGAGACCCAGCAATTGGGAGTCCTAGGACCTCTCGAAGTCCTAGGACCCTCTATAAGAAGACCCCCTTCCCTTAGAAATCGACATCGGCCTCTCCCTCTCTCTTTCTCCCTTTTTTCGATCGGAGCCGCGGACACCGTTGTTTCTCCGTGATTGCTCGCCGGTGGGTCACCGGAGGCCGAGGTAAGTTTCCTCTCTTCCTCTCTTCTTTCTTTCCTCCATTGTGACGTGCCGGCGACGAGTGTCGCCGATTTTCGGTCGGAAAGAGACCCTGTTTTGGGCCTCTTTTTCCTTGGATTTTCCGGCGCCGGCGATCAATCGACCGCCGGCCATGCTCCTCCGTAACCGGGGAGCAGCCTCCCTCTGCCGCCGGCCTCCGCGCGTGGCGGCCGTGGCCTGAAGGCCGGCAAAGGAGGGACGCGGTCCCTGTTCCGCGTGGAAGAGAAGAAGAAGAAGAAGAAAAGAAAAGAAAAAAAAGAAGAAAAAGAAAAAAAAGAAAGAAAAAAAAAAAAAGGGGAGAGAGAAACTCTCTTTGCTCTCTCTCTCTCTCTTTTAGATTTTTAGGATTTATGGAATTAATAATAATAATTAATAATAAATAATAAATAAATATAATTAGGGTATCCATGGATTAGTCGAAAATCCTGGATGCTGTCGTCAAGTTGATCCTCGTGGGGACATTAGATTTTAATAATTTTATTATTTTTAATTCGATAAAATTTTGATTAAAAATATGATATTTGACGTATCAGGTTCAGAGAAGGATTTTCGAGATTCTAGAATTTCTAGTTTGGATTTTCTTTTGAGGTAAGTAGTTTTACTTTTATTGAATTTATCTGTAAATTATAAATTTGAATTTAAATTTATGCATGCTTGTGATTGAAATTATTTATTGAAATAATTATTGAAATTATTTATGATTAAAGTTAATTGTAAAATTATTTATGATTGAAGTTATTTGTTGAACAATTATTATGATGATTATGATCAAAGAATGATGATTGATTTGACTCGAATATCATTTATTATATTATTTTTGAAAATAATATATGAATTGGAAGACAATATGAAATTGACAACCTGACTGTGTTGAGGACCCCGCCAATGGGGCATATACGTTGGCAATTGACTGTCCTGAGGATTTATGTCGCCAGAGACCAGCGACATGTCGCCAGAGACCAGCGACAAACCGCCAGCGAGACCAGCGGTTCCAAAGGACTTGGCTGCCAGATGATTCGCAGCCCACCGCAAGCAGATACGCGGTATTATGACCCTGCCACAGGGATAATGTGGTCATAGTCATGGTTGGTAAGAAGAACTTAAGAAATTGATGAATTTAAGATGAAAAGCATAATTGAAATTATGATGAATTGACTTTTATATATGATTGATAGTATGATATGATTTCATGAAATTACATATTGATTTGTTATATCAGTAAATCGATATGTATAGTATTATTTGCCTGATTTATTCAGTTAAAGGTATACACTGCTTACTGGGCTATTTAGCTCATGATGAGTTTTATGTTTTTCTTACAGATCCAGAAAATTAGCTATGCGGGATTTCGGTTGGGAGAGCGATTAGAGATGGAGTTAGCTCATTGATTTAGGATTTTCTCAGAATTGATTCAAGACTTTTAGTTTTTTTTTAGTGTTGACTTTGTCAGACAGTTATTTTCTTTTGAACACTGAGTTTTGATTTGTTATTTGAACTAAGGTTTGATTATTAAATATTAAAAAATTTATTTAACTTTTGTGAAGATATCATGATGAGATGCCTTGCATGCTTATGGAAAAAGTATTCTATAAGTATGCGGCGGTTGCCATGACTCTCGATTCAAATCTCGGGTCGGGGACGTGACAAGTGGTGTCCTTTGTAAAAATAAAAAAAGAGAAAGACGGAGGGTAAAACCTATCTACCACTTTTTCATCTTCATGCACAATCGCTGCTCAAACTCTTTCACTTTCTCGATGGATTGTAATCATCTGCAGACCTTCTCCCTCCACTGTTCTTTCTTTTGGTGCATCCATTGTTGTCTCTGTTCTTTTCTCGTCCTACTCTCGACAAATTTTTTTTTTTTTGGGTGATCCTTTTCTTACATGGTTTGATAGATTGTCCCTTAAGTTTGGAACCAGATAATGAATAAGGACAAGCATCTTCAGCATTTAACATAATACTATGTTTTCTGATAGGACAAATCCTTAGGTGGACTTTAATTGAAATCTTGTAAACCGTAGATAAAGAGTAATCAATTGGCAACACAGGGTGCATTGGTGATATATGAGCATCTGAATGAAAGTGTTCTTTGAGTCATTTCTTTTATCATTTATTTGTTGACCTGTTGACGTAGTAGTGTATTCATGTGGCCCCGACGAAGCCTGCATTCGTAACCGTGGAACCCTATTTTTTATTCTTTACTCTTACTAATTATACAGGCTCTTATTGTATGCAAGTTATTTTGGATTCAATTGGAAGTTCATATTCTTATTTGCTGCTTACAATACTATATCGTGCTCATACTTAGCCAAAAAACCAACTCATACCCTAAACTTGGTCAAGGGCAATCTTATCTTTTTTTGAAAAATTCATTCTCTATTCCTCATGGAATAGAGGCTTATTCTCATGTCAACAAACGGAGCTTGGAATAATACTGCATCAATTGCACTAGAATAAAATAGAATACCAGATTTTCAACGAAACAGAAATCTGAAATAACAAGGAGAAATAGTTATTCTCTGAGAATTCGTATTCCTATTTTAAAAATAATATTTGAGTACCCAAAATGATTTATTCCATCTTATTCCCCCAAACACACTATGAAATGGCAGTGGGACCCGTGGATTTTACAATTCCCATTAAAGGTGCATTAATTGCACCTTATTTCCTTCCACCGATTTAAGCTATTCATGTTTCATCATGGAATAGCTTATTCTAAGAAAATGATGAGAAAATAATTTCACTTTATTCTAGTTTAAGGAATAACAATGTATAATTCTGGTAGGCCCCACAAATTTTCAACGAAACATAAAATTGGAATAGGGATGGTGAATAGGTATTCTAGAAATTGGTATTTCTATTCCAAAAATACCAAAATGGCTGTCAAACACTACCATAGAGTTGAGCTGAAAATCTTGTAAGCATCATGCTTGTTAGCCCATCTATCTTCCATTTTCTAAGAATCTATCCAAACCCAGTCCAGATCCCAGCCTTAGGAAATTAGATTGAAGAATAAAAGACCTTCTTGCCACAGGATTTGGGCTAGATAGTTTGGTTGATATAGGATTCTACTTCAATAGATGGGCCCATATACGTATCCTATAGAATTTTCAATTCAGTCCAATAGGAATAGCCAAACAAGCCCTTAGGTGGGTTAGGATTTGGATTTGGGTTCATAATCTACAATTTTTTTTCTCTCCATGAATTGTGTTAATTTTTTGCTTGAGATACTAGCAGAAAATTCATTCTTATTGATTTATTTGTATATCAAAATAGTTTTGAGCCCGAGGCACATTGCATACTAGTTCTAAGTCATATAATAGATTATTTTTTAAAAATATATATATATATATATATATATATATATATATTATATATATATATATATATATAAATAGTTAAAAAATATCCATCTAAATTCATGATGTCCATTCATATTCTCAACTACATATATGAGTGGATTTTTATTATAAAAAGATAATAGTATCAGATTTTAAGATATTATTTAAGTCACATAAGTGGACTTTAATAAATTATACTTTAATTTAATACTTGAAGATTAAGAATTATTAGATATGAGAATCTAGATACATGGCATATTGCTGATTGATTTTGATCCAAATAGCATTCATAAGTGATAATATGTTGCTTATGTGGATAATTTAAATAGTTAATTCATCTTCTCTCAATTTCTGTTTTTCATATGTATATTATATATTAGATTTATTTTCATTTATTGTATTTTGCTGTTGTTTTCCGCTTCCCGTTTTGCGCGTGCCATTGTCTCATGAATTTCTGCCGAATGCAGTGCCAGCTGAG
>NC_025996.2:27521456-27599217 GCF_000442705.2 Elaeis guineensis
TTATCCAAATTATATAAAGTTTTTCAAGTTAGAGTTTTTGATAAAAATTACTCCATATTAAAATCATGAACCGATGAAGTCAGAAGTCATTTGATCAAATTTTGACATTGATTAAAGTAGCTCTTTCCGATAGAGAGAGACTTCTAAAATCATATTCTGAAGTAAAAATATACATGCGACAATTGAGACTTGACTATATTCCTATACATGCCTGCAAAAATGACTGTATATTATTTTAATAAGGATAACGAATAGACAAACTGAATGTCCGAAATATGGTGAGTCTAGATACAAAATCGATAATAGGAAGTAAAGAAGTTACTTCAAAAGATTTTGAGATATTTTTCATTGATTTCAAGATCTCAAAGATTGTATATGTCCACAAAGATAGCTGAAGAAATGAGATGGCATTATGAGCAGTGAATTTTGGAGGAGAACATACTTAGCCATCCGACTGACTCTTTAGTATGGAAAGACTTCAATGCAAAGCATCCGCACTTTGCGAGTGACCTATGCAATATCCGGCTTGATCTAGCTACAGATAGATTTAATCTTTTTGATAATCTGAGTACCTCTTACAGCATGTGGCCTGTGATGCTAGTTGTATATAATGTGTCACCTTGAAAGTACATAAAAGAATAATTTATTTTTATGTCACTGTTGATTCTGGTTCCAAAAGCATCAGGTAATGAAATTGATGTATATCTATGACCTTTAATCGATGATCTGAAAAAGCTATGAAAAAATAAGGTACAGACATATGATTCTATGGGTCAAAGTAATTTTAAGTTGCATACTTCGATTCTATGGACCATAAATAATTTTTCTGCATATAAAAATTTATCTGGATGGAGCACCAAAGGAGAGCTGGTTGTCCAATATGCAATAGGGATGCATCCTCCTTACATTTAAAGCACAGACGAAAAATATGCTTCATGGGTTATCGACGGTTTCTTCCTAGTAATCATTGTTAGAGGATCTGTTATAACTAATATTTGGATAGTAAGTCCGACCGCCTTCGCCACCTAAGGAGTACTCGCAAGTGAAAGTGTCCAATTTGGAAAATGTCTAATTTGAAGTCATTAAAAACGTTCAATTTGAAAAAATATCGATACTCGCAAGTGAAAGTATACTAAAACTGAACTGAATTGGATGAAGCAAAGCATCTTTTTCGAACTATCGTATTGGAAGCAGCTACTACTTCATCATAATCTAGATGTAATGCATATTGAGAAGAATATTATGATAATATCATCGGTACTGTATTGAACATCTCAGAAAAAAAAAAAATGATACAAAAGCTCATCTTGATTTATAAAAAATAGAAATTCAATCAGAGTTGTATTAGTTCATCGAGATGAAAGATTTTTTATGCCACCTGCATGTTATTCGTTGTTTGGTGAGGAAAGAAGAATTTCTGTGGATAGTTCAAAATCATAAAATTTTCTGATGCATACTCTTCAAACGTATCGTGATGTGTTGGGAACAACGACAGTAATATCTCTGATATGAAAAGTCATGACTCTCTTGTGATGATGCAACGTTTGCTTTCTGTGATCATGCGTGGCTATTTAGGTGGTAATGTTCAAACTGCATTGATTGAGCTGGGAGTGTTCTTCCGAGAACTATGTTGTCAAAAATTGAAGATTAACTTACTTGAGAGATCTGAGAAGGATATCGTACTCATTCTTTGAAGTTAGAAAAAAAATTTTCACCATCATTTTTTAATGTTATGGTGCATCTGACTGTTCATCTTCTAAAGGAAGCTCTTTTAATCGGACTGATATATTATCGATAGATCTATCCTATTGAAAGGTAAAAAAATTATACGCACTTTGTCATATCAATTATAAGATATAAATATATTTCTAAATTTAAATTTATTTTTATTTACAGATTTTTGTGTACCCTAAAAAAGTATGTACGTAATAAAGCAAGGCCTGAAGGATTTATAGCGGAAGCATATGTAGCTACGGAGTATGTCACATTCTGCTCGATGTATCTTGTCGATATCGAAACTAGATTCAATCGTACAGCTCGTAATGCAGATCGTGAATGAGGTGACAATGAACCGATATTATCTATATTTAAACAACGGTTCGACTTCTTGATGCAAGAAAATGTGAATTTATGGACATGAATAAGCTATCCAAGACACACTTTTACATTCTAAATAATTATGAAAAAATTGAAGATTTCATTGAGTAAGTATCATCTCTACATACTGTTTAATATTTAAGTAATTTTTTTATATCGATGCAAAATTAAAAATCATAACTTGTTGCAGTGAGCACAAGAGTATACTATGTAGAGAGAATAATATGGATGCTGATGATCGACATAAGAGAAAATTTATAAAATAGTTTGGTGATCTTGTAAGTTGTATTAGTAATATATTATTTATTTAATTATAAATAATATTATTTGAACCAACATAATTTTTTATGTTATGGTGTGGATGAAACATAAGTACTTCAATAAAGAAGTGGGTGTGACCGATAAGTTATCGATTTAGCATGTAGTCCCGATCAAAGGGTTAATCTCTATGCATCTTGTATCATTGGAGGAATAAAATTTCATGCAAGGGAGCTTGAAATGCAACGATGGATCCAGAATAATGAGGTTGCTACAATAAGATATTAAGGAGAAAAAGAGATTGAATATTATGGTGTACCGATAGATATCATAGAACTGAAGTATGGATCCAGTAATTCTGTATTCTTGTTTCAGTATGAATGATGGAATATTAGTAATAAAAAAATCGATATTCATATGTTGCTCCTTGGATTGATTTTGATGATTACAAAGCATTTGAAGGAGTACTAATGATTTTCACTTGAAAAAGACTTATTGCTCTTCAGAGGCAAAATCATAATTTTACCAAAACCCTGATTTGAAAGCATCAAATGATAGAAGAAAAGATTTGTGATCCATTGATAAAAATTTTATTATTTTTGACTTGTATTTTGAAAGATATGCATGTTTGAAAATCATGAGTCGACCCATGAGTCAACTCATGGCACAATGAAATGTTTGGCAGCTGAATTCTTGGCCGGCACAAACTTGGCATACCCGTGAGTCGACCCATGAGTCGACCCCCAAGGCATGAGTCGACCCATGAGTCGACCTCTACGGGTTTTAAGCCAATTTTACAGAACCGTGCTTCCCCTCTCATTTTCTGATGTTTTTCCACAGAGGTCGACCCATGAGTCGACCCCCAGGCATGAGTCGACCCTGTGACGGGATTGTTCTGCAACGGCTAGTTTTTAACCCATTTTAAGTACTTTTAATGCTCATTTAATGTGTCTAACGGCTCTATTTCAGTCCAGAATATTTTTCACCATTTCTTAAAGCTATAAAAGGGACAAAAAGGTGGGAATCAAAGAAGAGAATCAAGAAGAGAGTTTTTGAAAAAGAGATTTCAAGCAAACTTTTCAGCCCTAAGCAAGAGCTCACTCAAAGCATTCAAGAAGCCTTTAATCCAAGCTCACCAACTCCTCAAGTGCACATTCAAGTCACCAACCACCTTGAGGAAATCAAAAAGAGTTTTCGTCTCTTTGAGTAAAGTGTATTTAAAGTCTCATTCGCTCATTAAAGGAGCTTTCTTTGTACTTACTTGTGCTATTGATTGTTATACTCGGTTTGAGTGATTGTTTTTTATTTTGGAAGGGTTCCAAAATAAGGGAAGGTTGATCCGAACCTTGAATCAGAGTGTATTGGGTTGGCTTGTACCAAAAAATAAGTGGACTCGCTTGGGATAGCTAGAGTCAGAGTTTTCCGACGTTTGTATTCGGGTTGAATACAAGTTAGTGGATTGAAATTCTCAAGTAGGAGCTTGGAGAGTGGATGTAGGTGCAAGGTTGGCACCGAACCACTATAAATCCTTTATTTGTGGTGTGCCTGATTGCTCTTCTTTAACTCTTCATTATTCTCTTGCATTCTTGCTTTTAGCCATTAGCCTTGAATTAATTTTACTCTCCCTATTTATTTAGCTTTTGTCAAATATTTTTCATAAGTCATAAGTTAAGTTTAAAATTTTTAGAAACCCAATTCACCCCCCTCTTGGGTTGCATAGCTGGGCAACAAGTGGTAGTAGAGCCCGGTGCTCTAACCCTACTTTGATCTAATCAATCAAAGAGCCAAAGATCTATGGCAACTCAAGTCGGTACTTCTTTAGCCGAGGGGCAATCCACTAACGACCTCCACTTTTCAATGGGTCTAATTACACCTATTGGAAAGCTCGGATGAAAATATTCATTCAAGCACTCGACTATGATATGTGGAGTATCATAGTGAACGGTCCTCACACACCCATTAAAATTATAGATGTGTGGAATCAGCCAAACCCGAGAAAGAATGGGATGAGGTTGATAAGAAAATGGCCCAATTAAATGCTAAAGCTATGAATATTTTTTATTGTGCTCTTGATGCTAACAATTTAATCGTGTTTCTACTTGCTCGTCTGCGAAAGAAATATGGGATATGTTAGAAGTAACCCATGAAGGAACCAATCAAGTAAAGGAGTCCAAACTCAACATGCTTGTGCATAAATATGAATTGTTTAAAATGGAGCATGATGAGTCCATAACTGAAATGTTTACTCGCTTTACTGATATTATAAATGGTTTAAAGAGTCTTGATAAGTCCTATACTAATAGTGAGCTTGTAAGAAAGATTCTCAGGTCCTTACCAAGAATTTGGGAAGCCAAAGTGACCGCCATCCAAGAAGCCAAGGACTTGAACATTCTACCCTTGGAAGAGCTTCTTGGATCATTGATGACTCA
Organism: Elaeis guineensis; assembly: GCF_000442705.2. NCBI lineage: Eukaryota > Viridiplantae > Streptophyta > Magnoliopsida > Arecales > Arecaceae > Elaeis > Elaeis guineensis. The sequence continues at coordinate 27,526,241 of NC_025996.2, forward strand.
TGAGCTGAGCATGAAGCAACATCAAAAGGAAGAAGTCAAAAAGAAGAGAACAATTGCCCTCAAATCCACAGCTCCACCAGATGAAGAAACTGATGACACTGAAGATGAAGAACAGGATGAAGAGATGGCACTCATTACCCGAAGATTCAAAAAATTTTTGAGAAAAAGGAAACAAGGGATGAGGAAGAGGCCATTCACAAAAGGAGAACAGAGTAAAGAAAAGAGAAAGACCAACCCCTTATCTGCTACGAATGTAAAAAATCGAAACACTTCAAGTCCGAATGCCCACAACTGAAGAAGGTCCCAAGAAGTACAAGAAGAAGGCCATAATGGCCACTTGGAGTACAAGTGATGACTCAAGCTCCGAAGAAAAAAACTCGACTGAACAAGCCAACCTGTGCCTTATGGCACATGAAAATGAGGTGTGTCTAGCATCCCAAGGAAGAAACAGAAAATGGTATCTTGACAGCGGATGCTCGAGATACATGACTGGTGATGAATCTCAATTCATCACTCTTGATGCTAAGAATGGAGGGATGGTCACCTTTGGAGACAATGGCAAAGGAAAGATCATCGGTATAGATAACATTGGTATCACTCCCTCCAAATACATTGAAAATATTTTGTTAGTAGATGGTTTAAAGCATAATTTACTAAGCATTAGTCAATTTTGTGATAAAGGATACAAAGTTATTTTTGAATCTTCTGTTTGCATTGTAACTAGTCCTATTAATGATGGCATTAAATTTATGGGACATAGACATGGTAATATTTATATGGTAGATTTGAATGATCTATCCAAAATAAACATGCAATGCCTAGTATCCTTGAATGCCAAAATTAATGAGACTAGTTGGCTTTGGCATCGTAGGCTTGCACATATTAGCATGCATTCACTTTCAAAATTAATTAAGAAAGAATTGATTCTTGGTTTGCCAAAATTGAATTTTGAAAAGGATAGAATTTGTGATGCATGCCAACTAGGTAAACAAACAAGAGTTTCATTTAAATCCAAAAATATTGTTTCAACCTCTAGACCTTTAGAGCTTTTGCACATGGACCTATTTGGACCTACTAGAACTACTAGTTAGGAGGAAAATGATATGGTTTTGTAATTATAGATGATTACTCTCGTTTTATTTGGATTTTCTTTTTGGCAGACAAAGATGAAACTTTTCATGTTTTCACTAAATTTTACTGAAAAGTTACTAATGAGAAAGAATTTTCAATTCAAAATATTCGAAGTGATCATGGAACTGAATTTGAAAATCAAGACTTTGAAAAATTTTGTGAAGAAAAAGGAATAGGCCATAATTTTTCTGCACCTAGGACACCCCAACAAAACGGGATTGTAGAAAGGAAAAATAGAATCTTAGAAGAAATGGCCCGTACCATGCTATGTGAAAGCAATCTTTCAAGATATTTTTGGACGGAAATAATTAACACAGCATGTTACATCTTAAATCGTGCTTTGATTAGACAAATTTTAAAGAAAACCCCCTATGAGCTTTGGAAAGAAAGAAAACCTAATATTGCTTATTTTTATGTTTTTGGTTGCCGATGTTTTGTATTAAATAATGGTAAAGAAAGACTTAGAAAATTTGATGCAAAATCAGATGAAGCAATTTTTCTTGTTACTCCTCCACTAGTAAAGCTTTTAGAGTTTTTAACAAAAGAACCTTAGTAGTAGAGGAGTCGATACATGTTTCTTTGATGAATCTAACGATCTTCCTTCAAGGAAGAATGAAGGTGTTGATGATGCAGATCCTCTTATAGAAGGAATGAAGGAGATCACTCTGAAAGATTCAACAATTCAAGATGATGAGGAACATGAAGACAAACAGGATGAGGGAGGTGAAGAACATCAAGAACAACCTCAAGGTACAAATGACCTACCCAAAGAATGGAGGTATGTTCACAATCATCCTAAGGAGCTAATTATTGGTGATCCTATGCATGGGGTAAAAACTCATTCTTCACTTAAAGATGTATTTAATTATTGTGCTTTTGTCTCTCATCTTGAGCCAAAAATATTGAAGAAGTTGAAAATGATTATAATTAGATTAATACAATGCAAGAGGAACTTAATCAATTTGAAAGAAATAATGTATGGACTTTAGTATCAAGACCTAAAAATTATTCAATAATTGGCACAAAATGGGTCTTTAAGAATAAATTAGATGAACATGGAAATGTAATAAGAAATAAAGCAAGATTGGTTGCTAAAGGCTATAATCAAGAAGAAGGAATTGATTTTGATTAGACCTTTGCACCTGTTGCTAGAATTAGAGGCCATCAGACTTCTACTTGCATATGCTTGCTTTATGAAATTTAAATTATTTCAAATAGATGTCAAAAGTATATTTTTGAATGGATATATTGCTGAAGAAGTCTATGTAGAACAACCCCCAGGTTTTGAAAATCATACTTTTCCTAATCATGTTTTTAAATTAAATAAAGCTCTATATGGTTTGAAACAAGCACCTAGGGCTTGGTATGATAGGCTAAGCAAATTTTTACTAAATAATATTTTTCAAGAGGTAATGTAGATACAACCCTTTTCATTAAAAGAAATCAAAATGATATGTTAATTATATAAATATATGTTGATGACATTATTTTTGGGTCTACTAATGAATCTCTTTGTCAAGACTTTGCTAAGCTCATGCAGGAAGAGTTCGAGATGAGCATGATGGAAGAACTTACATTCTTCTTCGGACTCCAAATCAAACAAACAAAGGAAGGAATCTCCATCACCCAAAGCAAGTACACCAAGGAATTACTCAAAAGATTTGGAATGGAGAATCCAAAGCAATTGGCACACCCATGAGCCCTTAATGTAAACTTGACAAGGATGAAGAAGGTAAATATGTAGACTTAAAATATTATAGAGGTATGATTGGCTCTCTATTATATTTGACTGCAAGTAGGCCTGATATCATGTTTGTGTTTGTCTGTGTGCTAGATTTCAATCTAATCCTAAAGAATCTCACTTGAATGCTGTTAAAAGAATCTTTAGATATTTAAATGGTACTCAAACTCTAGGATTATGGTACTCTAAGGACTCATTAATTGATTTAATAGGATATTCAGATACTGACTTTGCTGGATGTAGATTAGATAGAAAAAGCACTAGTGAAACTTGCCAATTTCTCGGAGTTAACCTAATCTCCTAATTTAGCAAGAAACAAAATTCGGTAGCACTGTCTACGGCCAAGGCCGAATACATTACAGCCGGAAGTTATTGTGCTCAAATCTTGTGGATTAAGCAACAACTCGAGGATTTTGGTATCAAACTTAATGAAACACCCATAAGATGTGATAACACTAGCCATAAATCTTACTAAAAATTTAATTCAGCATTCTAGGTCTAAACATATTGAAATCAGACATCATTTTATAAGAGAACTTGTTCAAAACAAAGATATAATTCTTGACTATGTTAGCACTGAAAATCAATTAGCCGATATCTTTACAAAGGCCCTAAGTGAAGATAGATTCTGTGAAATTAGGAAGATCTAGGAATTCTTGATCCATTTGCTTAAATATCTCTCTAATTTCAAGGAATCAATGTCAAAATTTCTTTGAGCTCAATTTCCATCATCTCTCTTGGACCTAAAAGCTCAAGATTATCATTCTCACAACTTTTCATAGAGCAAAATTTTTTCTCCCAGAGTTTTGAATTTTTTCAAAATTTATTCATAATTTTTCTGAAATTTTGTGAATCATGAGTCGACCCCTAGGGTCGACCCAATGGCATACTTGTAATTTTCGGCCAAAACCCCACGGATTCCTCTCTTTTTGGTTAAAACCCCGTTCATGAGCCAACCCTCTCCATCTTCGTCTTCTCCCTCCAAAATCCATAGTCCTCTTCTTCTTTCTCTCCAAATCCAAGGTCTAACCCAAGATCCTTCTCCCATCACCTCTCTACCTCAAATCACCTCTTGGGAAAGGCGCTATTCCCATTTTTCTCCCTTGATTGGAGCGGTTGGAGCGTGCCCTAGCTTCCACCATTCTCCTCCAAATCGAGGTTTCTCTCCTCCAAAAATCCTTTCCATCCCCTAATAACCCTCTATCTCCTCACACAGTTGATCTTCCAAGTCTCCTTGCTTGTTCTGGTGGTGAGTATGGCTCCAAAAATGAAACTTCCTCAAAGAAGGAAATCAGTCCGTGAGTTGGAAGAGGGCGTGCGCAGGAAAAGACAAGCTTCTCAGACCTCTTCTACTTCCATTCCTGCTTCGGCATCTGCTCTAGGTTCCTCTCAGTCTCCTCTTAGCCCTAGTAAAATTTCTCTCTCTGTCAGAAAGGTAGAAATCGAGAAAAATATTGACTTCAGATTTTTTGAAAAAGAGGGGTTCTCCATTGGTTCAAAGATCAAAAATCAAAGTTGGAGATTTTACTGTTCTCTTAAAGAAGTTACATATGTAGATTTGGTTAGAGAGTTTTATCTGAATCTGTGCTATGGGAATGGAACAATAACATCTACTGTTAAGGGTGTTGATATCTGTTTAGATCCTGTTATTTTGGGAGAGATTCTTCATTTGCCCTGTGAGGGATATTCAAACATGGAACTCCCAGTGAAGGAAGAAGGATTAATGTGATTTTAGGAGGAACCTACTCGGGAAGCCTAATAAACTAGAAGCCAAGATCCTGTCCATTGAAATGAAGATTTTACATCAATTGGTAACAAACTTTTCTTCCCAAGAAGTGGTAGACATGACCTCCTTTCAGGCGAGATATCTGCATCATATTTCATATGATCACCCAAACTCCCTTAAACCTCCTAACATTAATGATTGAGGCCATCAGAGAAACACTGAATAGATCCAAGGCTCATCTGCCTTTCGGTGTGGCCCTCACCTTGGTATTCAGGAGGTTTGGAGTTAGTTTTGAGGGAGAGGCATCAGCTAGGCTCTCTCACTCTAACACCACCAACCAACACACTTTGCACCACATGGGATTCACTAGGACTGATGGTGGTTGGATTAAGGGTGCAGAAGAGAGAGTTGAGGACAGAGCTGAGGATAGAGCTGAGGAAGAAGGTCCTTCATCACCTCTCCATGACATCAGGGCAGCATCTCCAGACATCCAGTTTGTTTCAGATCCAGAGGCTGGCCCTTCAGAGTCCACTAGGAGGCACACCCCAGTCCAGCAGCCGGACAGCAGAGCATTTCCCTCAGAGATCAGATTGACTGATGATCAGATTGAGCTGATTTCTCAGCGTGTGGCTTCCTTGCTTTCTCGACAGTGGAGCACTTCAGCTTTTGCACCGGGATCCACATCATTAGATGCATCTGATCAAACCTTGATCCCCATATCTCCACTGTATTTTAGATGATCTCAGATCAGTCAGTTCGGATTCAGCAGCTCGAGGGTTACATTTTGAGACTGACTGGGAGGGTACTTGACTTGCATGGGCAAGTGTTAGCTCTGGCCCATCCACAGCCACAGGAGTGCACTACTGAGGTCTCAGACCTATCTACGGAGGCAGCCAGACTTAGAGGAGTATTGGAGAGTGGATTTGATTTCCTGAGGAGAGAGATCAGAGGCTCTAGTGAGCATGCATCCACACAGTTCACTGCACTGCTTCAGTCTATTTCGAGAGCTCTGAACCTTCTTGACACCATCAGGCTCTCTCTTGCAGTTCAGTCTATTGCTTCTCAGCCTTCAGGATCATCTCGCCCACCTACTTATGCCAGCACCTCCACTCGTGGCAGAGGCAAACGGGATAGAGGACGAGCCCTTGGTCGTGATCCATCATCTCCCCACCCTATCTCCGATATATCTGATTCCGATCCATTCATCATGAGCTCTACTAGATCCTTGTTGTTAGTCTTGACTTTTGTCTCTTTCTAGGATCTATCTTTTGGGCCATGTAATGATGTTGACTGATTAACTTTTATATTTTGGTATATGTATTGGAACCACTATGTGGTATCAGTCACTTTTTGATTATATATCTACTCCTTGACTTTTAATGTATGACCTTCAAATTTAGTTGCTTTCAATTATGTGTATGCTTAAGATATTATGAATTGTAATATATGCTATCTATGATATCCAATGGTATATCTTTTATGTTTGTTGTATTCAGGGGGAGTAAACAAAAGTAATATTAGTAAAATTATTTCCATCAAAAGAAAGAAAAAGAAAAAATGTATTCAAAGAAAAAGGAGGAGTAGACAATCTTTTGTTGATGATGTCAAAAAGGGGGAGAAATGCTATACCAAAATGAAAGAATCAAAAGCAAATTGATGAAAGAATCAAAAGCAGATTAATAAAAGAATTAAAAGCAAAATGAGTAAATTGTTTAAGCAAAAGCAAATGAGCAAACTTTAAAATTAATTTCTAGACATGCTCTGGTACCAAAATTAAATAATCAAATGAGAATGAGCAAATTTTCAAGATGCTAAGCAATTTGAAAAACAAGCAAATGAGCAAATGAGATATTTTCAAATGAGCAATTTTCAAAATCCTTAGGTAAATTCTGCTTTGCTCTGATAACAAAAATAAATTTTCTGCTCTGATACCAAAATCACATAATCAAATGAGCAAATTTTTAAATTATTAAGCAATAGGCAAATTGTTATGGGTACATGTATCGCATGCCAAAAGAATCAATCTTCTTTTCAAGCAAATACATTTATAAGTAATTTTTCAAGTTGGTTGTAAATTTTCTATTTATCTTCAAACTACCTATAATGCATTTCATTCCTTTGAAATTCATGCTCATTGATTCATATATATGCTTTTGTTCAAGTGTTTTGTCATCATCAAAAAGAGAGAGATTGTTGCTCCTTGGATTGATTTTGATGATTACAAAATATTTGAAGGAGTACTAATAATTTTTACTTGAAAAAGACTTATTGCTCTTCAGGGCAAAATTATAATTTTATCAAAACTCTGATTTGAAAGCATCAAATGATAGAACAAAAAATTTGTGATCCATTGGTGAAAATTTTATTATTTTTGGACTTGTATTTTGAAAGATATGCATGTTTGAAAATCATGAGTCGACCTATGAGTCAACTCATGGCACAATGAGATGTTTGGCATGCTGAATTCTTGGCCGGCACAAACTTGGCACACCCGTGAGTCGACCCATGAGTCGACCCCCAAGGCATGAGTCGACCCATGAGTCGACCTCTGCGGGTTTTAAGCCAATTTTATAGAACCGTGCTTCCCCTCTCATTTTCTGATGTTTTTCCACAGAGGTCGACCCATGAGTCGACCCCCAGGCATGAGTCGATCTATGAGTCGACCCCTGTGACGGGATTGTTCCGCAACGGCTAGTTTTTAACCCATTTTAAGTACTTTTAATGCTCATTTAATGTGGTCTAACGGCTCTATTTCAGTCCAGAATATTTTCCACTATTTCTTAAAGCTATAAAAGGGACAAAAAGGTGGGAATCAAAGAAGAGAATCAAGAAGAGAGTTTTTGAAAAAGGGATTTCAAGCAAACTTTTCAGCCCTAAGCAAGAGCTCACTCAAAGCATTCAAGAAGCCTTTAATCCAAGCTCACCAACTCCTCAAGTGCACATTCAAGTCACCAACCACCTTGAGAAAATCAAAAAGAGTCTTCTTCTCTTTGAGTAAAGTGTATTTAAAGTCTCATTCGCTCATTAAAGGAGCTTTCTTTGTACTTACTTGTGCTATTGATTGTTATACTCGGTTTGAGTGATTGTTTTTTATTTTGGAAGTGTTCCAAAACAAGGGAAGGTTGATCCGAACCTTGAATCAGAGTGTATTGGGTTGGCTTGTACCCGAGAAATAAGTGAACTAGCTTGGGATAGCTAGAGTCAGAGTTTTCGACGTTTGTATTTGGGTTGAATATAAGTTAGTGGATTGAAATTCTCAAGTAAGAGCTTGGAGAGTGGATGTAGGTGCAAGGTTGGCACCGAACCACTATAAATCCTTTTGTTTGTGGTGTGCCCGATTGCTCTTCTTTAACTCTTCATTATTCTCTTGTATTCTTGCTTTTAGCCATTAGCCTTGAATTAATTTTGCTCTCCCTATTTATTTAGCTTTTGTCAAATATTTTTCATAAGTCATAAGTTAAGCTTAAAATTTTTAGAAACCCAATTCACCCCCCTCTTGGGTTGCATAGCTGGGCAACATCATATCGATTTATACTTTATCAGTGTAAATTTTGTACGAACATGGTACCAAAATGAGCCGTATATATTAGCAACTCAAGCGAAATAAGTAATATATTTGAAGGATTTAAAGTATCGAGGTAATTGGCATGTTGTATAAAAAATAACACTTAGAGGTATATATGACATACCAACCTGATTAGAGATGGATGAAAATTCAGATTTACATGAAGAGGAAGTTTTCAGCAAGAAGAACAAACATTAGCCGAGCTTTTTGTTAATGAAGAACTTGAAATGGCACCTTTGAATAGGGATGATCTGCCGTCCAACGAAGTTGAAGCTGATTTTGTATTTAATCTTGATGAGTCGGAGGACGACAATCAGTTCATAAATGACGATGAGATAGAAGACGACACATATATCGATTATTGTGATTTGGAGGAGGATCTACACATCGAGGAAGATACGAATATTGATGAGTAGATCTATATTCTTCGTTCAATTTTTTCTTGCAATAACGGTATGTGATATAACTGTATTCATTAGAATATAATTTATTTATTATTATTATTATTCAATATTATATTCATTTATATATCAAAAATTATAGATATGGCATCAGGAAATAGATGACGATGTTCGCATTCACAGTCTACTCCGGAGATTGAGGCACTTTCATCGATCTCTGTTGCCGCACCGGCTCCATTGCCAGAGGGTCCTGCACTAGCAGGTCCCAGTGAGGCGGATCCCAGTGAGATGGGTACGAATGGTATTATTATATTTTTTATATAATAAAATTTGATTCTTTTATTTGGATAGCTATCATATTAATAATTTATTTATTGTTGTTTCAGGCCAGTCTTCATTGGTAGTGAGGTGAGGGTGAGATCCATAAAAAACCTCGCTCTAGAGCTTTGGAGACGCGAGCACCCGAGACAGCATCTCCGTATCGAGATACCATCTGACTACACCAGGCCCATTAGGGGATGGTGCGAGTCGTGGCAGACTGAGCTGGGCATCATATGCCGTAGCTATACCTCCGTGATGCTTTTCGATTGGCATCACGTTCTACCGGCTCATAGAGAGATTTTCTACACCCACTTACAGATAAAATAAATTATATTATGAATATTTAATTTACATAGTATTTTTCTAATATTTGTTATTGGCAGGGTGTATTCGACATCATTGATTTTGAGGAGGATCGTGTGCGGCGATCTATGGACACTCATTTATCGTTGCATTTCAAGGATTATCACCATCACATGCATCAGCATTGGATCATATGGTGTAGGATTATGGGGAGGAGGCAGTGTGGCAGCAGCCCTATGACAGTATCACTATGGATGATTGGACTATCGTATGCCGGCATTACGAGAATCTGGCATATCAGGTTACATATCCAAACTTCTTCTTTTTCTAAATTTAATGATTAAATTATTTATTCTTAAATTAAATTTGTTATCTACTAATTTGATTGGTAACTATATAGAGAAGATGTGTCCAGAATGCCATGAATCAGGCGAGACAGACCGTACCGCATTGTGAGGGTTCGAGATCGTTCGCTCGTCACATAGAGCATATAGTAAATAATTTTTAATTTTTAATTAGCATATAATTTTTTAATTATTTAAAAATTTTTAGTTAATTATTCTCAAATTGCAGAGAGATGCTGAAAGTGGTGAGCTTCCTGGTAGGATCGATATCTACCAGCGGACCTACTAGCGACAGTCAGGGGAGTGGACGATGGGGAGCCAGGAGCTCTTTGTAAGTTTTTTTAATTATTTTTTTATTTATAGTCTGATTTTTATTACAAAATTAAAATAGCTATAACTTTAATTTTCAGAACCATATGACAGACATGAGATCCCAGTCTACCCCTGAAGACTCGACCGCACTCACAGATGATGAGATCTATGATCAGGTATTTGGTACAAGATTCTGTTATGTTAGAGATCTAGGGTATGGGATCACTGCTCCCTCATTCTCACGCTCGTCTACGACTAACATCCATTCTGCCTGCAAGGCTCGACTGATGGAGGTGTAGGGCAGGCTGTCGAGAATCACAGTGGGTTAAGCAGCAAGCTCAGAAGTTGGTTGCACGCATCAACAAGTATCAATAGCTTCAGATCCAGATGATGGAGCGGATTACGTAAATGGAGCAGACGATACAGCTGATGAGGCAACAGTAGACCGGTTCGAGCTCTTTCGAGTGCTCTCCTTCTCCAGCTCGTTCTCCAGATGCTGACACTTGATGGCTTCTTCATGTTGTTTTTTATTTTTATTTTAATTTTTTTATAATTTTAATTTAATATAATAAGATAATAAAATTTATTTATAGATTTATTGTATAAATTTTTTTTTTATTTTTAATTTATAAAAATTATTATAAATATAAATTAAAAATATATACTCAAAATTATTTTTTTAAAAAAATATTTTTAAATTATTAGTGATGAAATTATTTTCGATGAAATATTGGTCACCAAAAATATTTTAGTACGATAATTTAATTTTTTAATAAATATAAAATTATTAAAATTTTATATAAAATTAATAGCGATAAAAATTTATTCATTGTAAATAATTATTAGCGATAAAAATTTTCATCAAAAATTATCATATTTACGACGTAAGTTTTACATCGCTAATATTATTTAAATTTATTTTTTCTAAAAATTTATTATTAAATTAATAGTGATGAAAAATTTTTGTTGTAAAAAATATTATTTGCAACATAAATTTTCATCACTAAAAATTTTTAAAAATTTTATTTCAAAAAATTTTAATTAAATTAATAGCGACGAAAATATTTTCATCGCTATTAATTTTTTATTTATTAGCGACGTTCTAATTCGTCCCAAATATTTTTTTTTACGACTAAAATTTTTCGTCGAAAATATTTTAACGATGAAAATTATTCATCGTAAATAAATATTATTAGCAATGAAATATTTTTTTCATCATAAAATATTATCAACGATGTGATTATTTGCGACGAAATATTAGCGACGAAATTTTTATCGCTGATAACTATTAGCGATGAAAATAGATTATGAGCGATAAAATTTTTTATCGTTAATAACTTATTTTGTTGTAGTGATGTTCCTGTTATTTTAAAAGCTCTAGTTTGGTAATGCTTGAAGGATGCACTTTCATGGGTTGTCAAATATGATCCATACTGACTTGATTCTTTTAGGACTCATTTGGTTCATAGGAAGAGGTGGGAGGGAAGTGTGGTCGACAAAAAAATGGAGAAAAATCTTATATTTGGTTAGAGTTTTCAAAGGAAAAAGAGATGGAAACGTAGCATTCTCACAAGAACTCACATTTCATAGAAAAGACAAATCTATATGGGATACGGAAAAGTCCAGATTTTTTTTTTTCAAATATGCCCTCAAGCTTTTTAAATAGAATGGGATGAATTTTTGTCATTATTAAAGGCATAACAAGTATTTTATATAACTTTCTCAAAAAAATAATTGTTCGATCAAATATAAGCTGCTTTGGAATGTGGCACTTTTTCATGTTCAACCAAACATGCAAAAAAAAAATTTTCATACATTATATATCTAAATATCAGCTTCCCAAAAAAAAATTTTCAATAAAAAAAATTCTTCTTGTGAACCATCAGTTTTGTTTGGTTGACCCCTAACGAAGCCATTTTGAGTGATAGGCGTGGCAAAGCACCACAAAATTAAAGATGGCTACTGCATTTGGGAGTGAATATACGACCATACATGTTAATCACATAGAAGCATTTCAACTTATGTTGTTATCTAATTATTTCATTACGTCGATGAATCACCAGAGAAAAATTCTGCATCTTCCACCATGTCCATACTGTAGTTTTCTACTCATGAAGAATTTGAGCCTTTCAGAGTACTTTGTGAAATTATCATCTATAACCGTGAACTGATTGAAGGGATGCTACATTGTTCCTTTTTTTTTTTATGCTTCCATTTATCATGTAGTTTTGGAGTAATAAAAAGTGATCATAAAATGGAAAGCAAGTGTTACGATCTTTTGGTCCCCAAGGAACTGATCCTGGTAAGCTTGATTCAGAACTTCATAGGACAGAAGAAAAGGAGAAAATATAGAAAGGGAACTCACAATGTCCTTTGGCTTTACATGTCATGGGAACCTCATTTGCTCAGTGGACCTTTCCAAATGGAAAAGGAAAGAAATAGAGAGGTCATGATGAGGTGCTCTGAAAGTATGAAAGGTACTGGATTGTGTCACAATCTGCGATCCTACCTCCACAGTTCACCACTATAAATCATTGCAAGCCATAGAAAAGATCCTTTCATCTGGTGCGGGCTATTCATGCTGGCTATTCTGGTGCTGACTCCATACTTTCCCCTCTTATAAAGGGATTACAATGAAACCTATGTGGTTTCCAATGATGATCCATTACCATTACTAGTCCAGCATGTTGGAAGATGAGATGCGAACTTGCTCGAACTTATAGACTGGTATAAAGTCAAGTATGTGATGAGGAGGTTGGGTGGCGCAAGGACTCCCATTGTACATGTTATAGCCCAAGCCCAAGCCCATGACATCAAGATCCAAGCCCACAAAAAAAAAAAAAAAAAAAAACAGAGAGAAAAATCGGAAAGAAAATCCCGATAGGAGTCTTCTTCTCCGACGAGACCCATGCAAATTGGGAGTCCTAGGACCCTCTATAAGAAGACCTCTCCTCTCCCTAGAAACGAACATCGGCCTCCTCCCTCCTCTTTCTCCCTATTTTTCTCGATCGAAGCCACGGACACCGTCTTGATTCTCACCGTGATTGCTCGCCGGTGGGGTCACCGGAGGCCGAGGTAAGTCTTCCTCCCCTTCCTCTCTTCCTTCCCTTTCCTCCCATACCCTTGCGCGTGACGGCCGGTGACGAGCATCGTCGATTTTCGGTCGGAAAAGAGACCCCTGTTTTGGGCCTCTTTTTCTTTGATTTTTCGACACCGGCGATCGTAATCGACCGCCAGCCATGCTCTTCCGTAACCGGGGGAGCAGCCTCCCTCTGCCGCCGGCCTCCGCCACGGCAACCGCGGCCTGAAGGGCCCGACAAAAGGAGGGTACGCCGATCCCCTGTTCCGACGTGGAAGGAGCCGAGAAGAAAAAAAAAAGAAAAGAAAAAGAAGAAAAAGAAAAGAAAAAGAAGAAAAAGAAAAAAAAAGGGGAGAGAAACTCTCTCTGCTCTCTCTTCTCTTTTAGATTTTTAGGATTTATGGAAATAATTAAAAAATATATATAAATAATAATAAAAAATAAAAATAATAAATAAATAAATAAATATAATTAGGGTATCCATGGATTAGTCCAAAAACCCTGGATGCTGTTGTCAAGTTGATCCTCGTGGGGACATTAGATTTTAATAATTTTAATTATTTTTAATTTGATAAAATTTTGATTAAAAATATGATATTTGACGTATCAGGTTCAGAGAAGGATTTTCGAGATTCCTAGAATTTCTAGTTTGGATTTTCTTTTGAGATAAGTAGTGTTTACTTTTATTGAATTTATCTGATAAATTATAAAATTTTGAATTAAATAAATTTATGCATGCTTGTGATTGAAATTATTTATTGAAATAATTATTGAAATTATTTATGATTAAAGTTAATTATAGAAAATTATTTATGATTGAAGTTATTTGTTGAACAATTATTATGATGATATATGATCTCGAAGAATGATATGATTGATTTGATTCGAATATCATTTATTTATATTATTTTTGAAAATTAATTATGAATTGAAAGACAATATGAAATTGACAACCTGACTGTGTTGAGGACCCTGCCAATGGGGGCATATACGTTGGCAATTGACTGTCCTGAGGATTTATGTCGCCAGTGAGACCAGCGACATGTCGTCAGATAGACCAGCGACAAAACCGCCAGCTAGACCAGCGGTTCCAAAGGACTTGGCTGCCAGATGATTCGCAGCCCACCGCAAGCAGATACGCGGTATTATGACCCTGCCACAGGATAATGTGGTCATAGTCATGGTTGGTAAGAAGAATTTAAGAAATTGATGAATTTAAGAAAAAAGCATAATTAAAATTATGATGATTTGATTTTTATATATGATTGACAGTATGAATATGATTTCATGAAATTACATATTGATTTGTTATGCATAGTATTATTTACCTGATTATTCAGTTAAAGGTATACACTGCTTACTGGGCTATTTAGCTCATGATAAGTTTTATGTTTTTCTTACAGATCCAGAAAATTAGCATGATGCGGGATTTCGGTTGGGAGAGCGATTAGAGATGGAGTTAACTCATTGATTTAGGATTTTCTCAGAATTTATTTAAGACTTTTAGTTTTGTTTTTAATATTGACTTTGTCAGACAGTTACTTTCTTTTGAACACTTAGTTTTGATTTGTTATTTGAACCAAGGTTTGATTATTGAATAAAGAAAAAAAAATTTAATTAACTGTTTGTGAAGATATCATGATGAGATGCCTTGCATGCTTATGGAAAAAGTATTCTATAAGTATGCGGCGGTTGCCATGACCCTCGATTCACAATCTCGGATCGGAGGCGTGACAATTAATATGGTATCAGAGCATAAGTAGATAGATAGAGACATGTAGAATAAAGTGAGCGAGTGATGGGTAACATTAGGAAATTGAAAGGTTAGTTATGATGATTATGATTTGACTTGTCACAAGTAAGTTATAACCTTATTAAGGATAAGTTATTATCTCAAATCTAACATAGGTCAATATGCCTCCACGACGAGCGAGGAATACTCAAGGAACGGTAGGAGGGACATCAAATCCACTTGGCGATAATACTCCCCAATTAAACAGCGGTACAACTCAGCAGGAGGGAATCCATGATCCTACCGAAAATACTCCGACAGTACAGGAGCCGAACATGACTCAACTAATGCAAACTCTAATCGGAGTAGTTCAAACACAGCAACAGTTACTTCAACAACAATATGCACAGCCACGTCAGTAATTTCCACCGATACCTGGGCATGGAGAACATCCGATGTAGAGAAACAATATCGTCGAATTTAAGAAGCTAGCTCCTCCAGCCTTCAAAGGGACCATCGAGCCACAAGAAGCAGATAACTGGATTATGAAAATGGAGAAGGCCTTCGCCGTGCAAGAATGCCACGATGAAGAGAAGATCCGCTATACAGCATATCTGTTACAAGGCGAGGCATACAACTGGTGGCGTATACTGGAACAAAAATATGAGCACGATGGGATACCACTCACTTGGGAGAGATTTCGAGATGAATTCTTTGATAAGTATTTCTCCGAAGTGTCAGAATACAGAAAGAACAGGAGTTCATTCACCTGAGACAGGGTAACAGATCCGTTGCAGAATATGAAGCCAAATTCACGGAGTTAGCCAAATTTGTTCCGAGACTAGTTGAGATTGAGCAAGACAGAGTACACAAATTTGAAATGGGACTGAAGACAGAAATCAGAAAACAGGTTGTACCCTATGAGCTAACTACCTATGCCTCAGTTGTGAACAAAGCTCTAATAATTGAGAGAGAAGCTAATGAAGCTCATGCGGAGCGTGAACAGAATCAGAAGAAGAGAAATAGGTTTAGTGGAACTCAAGGACGAAATCAGAACAATAAGGTTCCAGCAAAGAAGCCAGCAACTGATAAGAATCGTGAGAATGAGGCAGCTAGATGTTCGAGATGCGGCCGAAGAGAGCATGAGACTTCTAATTGCCCATGGAATACTGGTTCGTTTTTAGATGTGGCCAGAAAGGACACAAGATCGCAGATTGCCCGCAGATGGATGAAAATAGATCAACACAAGCGAAGGACGGAGGTCAAAGGCCGAAAACTCAAGGAAGGATCTATGCACTCACACAACAGGATGCTCAGGCCTCCAATGCTGTGGTGACAGGTACCATTTCTGTATTTGGTATTCATGCTTCAGTTTTGTTTGATTCTGGTGCTACACACTCCTTTATATCTACTACTTTTATTAGACAACATGATCTAGTATGTGAACCTATGAAAATCAAATTATATGTTGAGACACCAGTAGGTGGTATTCTGAGTACCGAAAGTGTGTGCAAGTCATGTAGTATCAGAATAAGAGAAAGAGAATTACCGACAGATTTGGTGGTCCTAGAAATGCATGATTTCGATGTCATTTTAGGAATAGATTGGCTTGCTACTTATCATGCCTCTGTAGACTGTCATGGAAAGAGAGTGAACTTTCACATACCGAAGAATTAACTTTCAGTTTTGATGAAAGTACAGGAACCACCCCTCCACGTATTATTTCATTTGTGCAAGCTAGACAGATGCTAAGAAAGGGATGTAGAGGTTACCTAATATCAATAAAAAATAAAGAACATGATGAATTGAAGTTACAGGATATTCCTATCGTAAATGAATTTTTGGATGTATTCATTGATGATTTAGTCGGACTACCACCAGACAGAGAAATTGAATTTACCATTGAGTTGGCACCCAATACCAGTCCGATTTCTAAAGCTCCTTACAGAATGGCCCCTATGGAGTTGAAGGAGTTAAAAGATCAATTACAGGATTTATTGGATAAAGGTTTTATAAGGCCTAGTGTATCTCCTTGGGGAGCTCCAGTCTTATTTGTGAAGAAGAAAGATGGTAGTATGAATTTTGTATCGACTATAGAGAGTTGAATAGGAGTACTATCAGAAATAAGTATCCTCTACCTCGAATCGATGATTTGTTTGATCAGCTGCAAGGTGTACAAGTCTTTTCAAAAATTGACCTTCGGTCAGGATATCATCAGTTAAAAATTAAAACAGAGGACATGCCAAAGACTGCATTTAGAACTCGTTATGGACATTATGAATTTCTAGTAATGCCTTTTGGGTTAACCAATGCTCCAGCAGCCTTTATGGATTTAATGAACAGAATATTCAGATCCTATCTTGATAAGTTTGTTATCGTATTTATTGACGATATCTTGATATATTCAAGAAGCAAATTGGAGCATGAAGAATATTTACGGTGTGTACTACAAATATTGAGGAAAGAAAAGCTTTATGCCAAATTTAAGAATGTGAATTTTGGCTGGACAAAATCATCTTTTTAGGACACTTCGTATCTAAAGATGGAATTTCTGTAGATCCAGCAAAAGTGAAAGCTATGATGCAGTGGAACAGACCTACAAATATTTCTGAGATTCGAAGTTTTCTGGGAATGGTAGGATATTACAGACGATTTGTAGAAGGATTTTCCCGCATAGCTGCACCTTTGACTCGTCTTACTCAAAAAGGTGTTAAATTTGAGTGGTCTGAAGATTGTGAACAGAGTTTCCAAGAATTAAAACAACGATTAGTGTCAGCCACTATCCTTACTATACCAATAGGAGATGAAGGTTTCACAATATATAGTGATGCATCTAAAAAGGGACTCGGCTGTGTATTAATGCAACATGGTAAGGTAGTAGCCTATGCCTCAAGACAATTGAAACCATATGAACAAAATTATCCGACACATGATTTAGAATTAGCTACAGTAATTTTTGCCCTAAAAATTTGGAGACATCATTTATACGTGCGCAGTGTGAAGTGTTTACAGATCATAAGAGTTTGAAGTATATTTTTACATAGAAAGAATTAAACATGAGACAGAGAAGGTGGTTAGAACTATTAAAGGATTATGATTTAACAATTCATTATCATCTGGAAAAAGCTAATGTTGTTGCTGATGCCCTTAGTAAAAATCTGTGGGAAATATGGCGTTTTAACCACACATCAAAGCCAATTATTAAAGGATATAAGAAAACTGGAATTAGACATCCGAATATATGACTCAACAGTACGATTAGCCAACATGAGAGTTCAGCCAACACTCATTGAAAGAATTACAATTGTCCAGAATGATGATCCACAACTAATGAAAATAAGAAATTCAGTGGAAGCTGGTGTTCAATCTGAATTCAAGATACATGAAGATGGTTCGTTGAGGTTCGAAAACAGGATTTGCGTACCCAATGATTCACACTCAAGCATGAAATACTTCAGGAGGCACATCAGATCGGTTATACAGTTCATCCAGGAGGTACTAAGATATATAGAGACTTAAAGAAATGTACTGGTGGAATAATATGAAGAGAGAGATCGCTCAATTCGTGGCTCAATGTTTGGTGTGTCAACAAGTTAAAGCTGAACATTAGAGACCTGCGGGACTACTTCAACCTCTTGATATTCCAGTATGGAAGTGGGAACATATCACTATGGATTTTGTAACTGAACTACCGAAGACTCTCAGTAAAAATGATGCAGCCTGGGTGATTGTGGATCGATTGACAAAGTCTGCATATTTTCTACCAATTAGAGTTGGATTTACTTTGAAAGACTAGCAAAGTTGTATATGAAAGAAATTGTAAGGCTATATGGAATTCCAGTGACCATCGTATCGGATCGAGACACCAGATTTGTATCACAGTTTTGGAAGAGCTTACACAAGGCATTAGGAACAAAATTGAACTTCAGTACAGCTTTTCATCCACAGACTGATGGTCAGTCAGAGAGAACTATTCAGATCTTAGAAGATATGTTGAGAACCTGTATTTTGGATATGAAAAGTTCATGGGATGAGCATCTACCTTTGATTGAGTTCGCTTACAATAACAGTTATCAGGCTAGTATTGGTATGCACCTTATGAAGCATTATATGGTAGAAGATGTCGATCGCCGATTCACTGGGATGATGTTGGTGAGCGAAGAATATTGGGTCCCGAACTTGTTCAACAAGCAGTCGAGAAGATTCAATTAATTAAAGAATGACTTCGGACAGCACAAAGCAGACAGAAAAGTTATGCAGACAACAGGAGACGAAAATTAAAATTTCAAGTTGGTGACCAGTACTTCTCAAAGTATCTCCTTCAAAAGGAATCTCAAGATTTGGCATTCGTGGCAAATTGAATCCTAGATATGTGGGTCTGTTTGAGATTTTGAAAAAAATTGGTGAGATGGCTTATCGACTTGCCTTACCCCCTTCACTTGCAGGAGTACATAATATTTTTCATGTTTCTATGTTAAAGAAATATTTACCAAACCCAAGTCACATGGTGGAACTTGAACCAGTACAACCAGAAAAGATATATCATATGAAGAATATCCGATACGGATAGTGGACCGTAAAGAATAGGTGCTGAGACATCGCAACATTCCTTATGTCAAGGTACAGTGGAGTCGACATTCGGAAAGAGAAGCTACTTGGGAGCTAGAGGAAGAAATAAAGCAAAAATATCCCCAACTCTTCGAGACTATAGGTATGAAAAATTTGAGGATGAAATTTTTTTTTAGGGGTGAAGAATGTTATAGCCCAAGCCCAAGCCCATGACATCAAGATCCAAGCCCACAAAAAAAAAAAAAACAGAGAGGAAAATCGGGAAGAAAACTCCCGATAGGAGTCTTCTTCTCCGACGAGACCCATGCAAATTGGGAGTCCTAGGACCTCTCGAAGTCCTAGGACCCTCTATAAGAAGACCTCTCCTCTCCCTAGAAACGAACATCGGCCTCCTCCCTCCTCTTTCTCCCTATTTTTCTCAATCGGAGCCACGGACACCGTCTTGATTCTCACCGTGATTGCTCGCCGGTGGGGTCACCGGAGGCCGAGGTAAGTCTTCCTCCCCTTCCTCTCTTCCTTCCCTTTCCTCCCATACCCTTGCGCATGACGGCCGGTGACGAGCATCGCCGATTTTCGGTCGGAAAAGAGACCCCTGTTTTGGGCCTCTTTTTCTTTGATTTTCCGGCACCGGCGATCGTAATCGACCGCCAGCCATGCTCCTCCGTAACCGGGGAGCAGCCTCCCTCTGCCGCCGGCCTCCGTCGCGGCGGCGCGGCCTGAAGGGCCCGGCAAAAGGAGGGTACGCCGATCCCCTGTTCCGCGTGGAAGGAGCCGAGAAGAAAAAAAAAGAAAAGAAAAAGAAGAAAAAGAAAAGAAAAAAAAGAAAAAGAAAAAAAAGGGAGAGAGAAACTCTCTCTGCTCTCTCTCTCTCTCTTTTAGATTTTTAGGATTTATGGAATAATTAAAAAAAATATATAAATAATAATAAAAAAATAAAAATAATAAATAAATAAATAAATATAATTAGGGTATCCATGGATTAGTCCAAAAACCCTGGATGCTGTTGTCAAATTGATCCTCGTGGGGACATTAGATTTTAATAATTTTAATTATTTTTAATTGATAAAATTTTGATTAAAAATATGATATTTGACGTATCAGGTTCAGAGAAGGATTTTTGAGATTCCTAGAATTTCTAGTTTGGATTTTCTTTTGAGATAAGTAGTGTTTACTTTTATTGAATTTATCTGGTAAATTATAAAATTTTGAATTAAATAAATTTATGCATGCTTGTGATTGAAATTATTTATTGAAATAATTATTGAAATTATTTATGATTAAAGTTAATTGTAGAAAATTATTTATGATTGAAGTTATTTGTTGAACAATTATTATGATGATATATGATCTCGAAGAATGATATGATTGATTTGATTCGAATATCATTTATTTATATAATTTTTGAAAATCAATTATGAATTGAAAGACAATATGAAATTGACAACCTGACTGTGTTGAGGACCCCGCCAATGGGGGCATATACGTTGGCAATTGACTGTCCTGAGATTTATGTCGCAGTGAGACCAGCGACATGTCGCCAGATAGACCAGCGACAAAACCGCCAGCTAGACCAACGGTTCCAAAGGACTTGGCTGCCAGATGATTCGCAGCCCACCGCAAGCAGATACGCGGTATTATAACCCTGCCACAGGGATAATGTGGTCATAGTCATGTTGGTAAGAAGAATTTAAGAAATTGATGAATTTAAGAAGAAAAACATAATTGAAAATTATGATGATTTAATTTTTATATATGATTAACAGTATGAATATGATTTCATGAAATTACATATTGATTTGTTATGCATAGTATTATTTGCCTGATTATTCAGTTAAAGGTATACACTGCTTACTGGGCTATTTAGCTCATGATAAGTTTTATGTTTTTGTTACAGATCCAGAAAATTAGCATGATGCGGGATTTCGGTTGGGAGAGCGATTAGAGATGGAGTTAACTCATTGATTTAGGATTTTCTCAGAATTTATTTAAGACTTTTAGTTTTTTTTTAATATTGACTTTGTCAGACAGTTATTTTCTTTTGAATACTTAGTTTTGATTTGTTATTTGAACCAAGGTTTGATTATTGAATAAAGAAAAAAAAATTTAATTAACTGTTTGTGAAGATATCATGATGAGATGTCTTGCATGCTTATGAAAAAAGTATTCTATAAGTATGCGGCGGTTGCCATGACCCTCGATTCACAATCTCGGGTCGGGGGCGTGACAGTACAAGAGAGCTCAGACTATTGATGTCATTCTAGTGATGTTGATCACTATTTTTATATTTTTTTTGAATTGCCAAGTGAGGGTTAGGGATTTTTTTACCCATTTAGTGTTATTTTTAAAATAATTTATCGAAATAATATTTTTTAAAAAATATTAACCAAAGCACTGTCCAGAAGAAAATTGTCCTATGATAAGGCAACTTTAGATGCCACCTGGACCCCTTTCCACATCATGTGGGAGGATGAGTCACCAAAAAAATCGATGTTTGGAAGGGCGATTTTCATAGTCGCCTTATAGAAGGGCGACTATATGAGTTGCCCTTCCAAACGCTAACTCTTAACGGACATAAGCAAAAAAACAACAAACGGTCCCCCCTCCTTCCCGCGTCACTCCGACAGTTGATCCTCCCTCCTCCCGAGATACTCGATCCCCCCTTCTCTCCGCATGATCTCTCCCTCTCGATCCCCTCCTCCTCCCCATGTAATCTCTCCCTCTCGATCACGATCTCTCCCTCTCGATCCAATATTTCTAATATATTATAATAATATAATAATATATAATAATATAATATATATATTATTATATATAATTATATTATATAATATATATTATATTATATTATATAAAATATTGATATAATATAATACTATAATATCATATCTATTATATTATTATAATGTATAACAGTGAAATAATATCATATATTATATTACAAATTGATATAATACTATAATAATATCATAATAAAGTATGATATATTATAATATATTACCTATTAATATCTATAATATATTATAATATATAATAACATAATATTATATTATATAATATTATAATAATATAATATACTATTATTCTATAATATAATATCATAAATAATAATATAACAATAAAATACATGATAAAATAATTATATAATGTATGATATTATATGATATTATATTATAATTATATAATATACAATAATAAAATATAATAGTCATATAATATATTATAATTATATAATATATTCTTAGGGGTGGGAGGAAAACACATAAAGTCGCCTTTTTATAGGGCGACTTTGTGGGTCGCCCTTTGGAAGGGCGATTTATCCAAAGAGTAATTTTTCTGCTAACTCATCCCTCCTACATGGCGTGAGAGTGGATCAGTTGGCACCTAAAGTCGTCCTACCATAGGACGACTTTCTTCTGGACAGTACTCCTGTAAATATTTTTTGAGAAATATTATTTTTATAAATTATTTTAAAATTAACGGTAAAACAGTAAAAAAACTGAGGGTTAGCCCTTCAATTAATTCTTGTGGATCTTCTACATTTTAGCTACTTGAGAACTGGCATTCCGTTTCTTCTTTGACATGCATATATACACGCAAGTGCACATGTGCATGCCCATGCATGAACTTATATATATATACATATATACAGAGATGCATACACATGCATGCTTGCAGACACAGACATAAGATATCTCAAAATTGCGAGCGGATTGTGAGAACTGAAATGAAATGACTGTTAAGATACCCACTGATATCACAATGTTTATGATGCCATTGAGTTGATGAAGTGCCACGTAAAAGATTCTGAAGGTGGCAAACTGCTATTGGTATTCATCATCTTAAATCACCATTTTAAAATCATGTCATGCGAGGAGCAATCCATATGAATCTTGTGATCCACAATTTTGATCAGCACGATGCATTAATTTGTCTTTTGAAGTTACTTTGTAATTTGATGAACTCAGGTCGATCTCTGTCTTAAAGCAAGTTTTCATGCATACTTGTTTGCCAATCTAACGAGCCCATGCACATCAATTCTGCTAAGTTCAATCCATGTATAACTTCATATTGACCCGAACCCGCAGTTAGATCGGATTCTGCAATAGATGTTTTAGGCTCTAAAAGTTAGCCTGCCTTTAGAAAGTGGATTGGATCAATGTAATATTTTTATTTCTCCACCTTGGTTCTATCAAACCCACTTTCCACGCGAGTATAGAGTAAATTGGCTGGGCTTGGCTAGTTGTGCAATTGAAATTAAATAATAGAATTAAAAGAAATTCCAAAACAGATTTAGTGGGTGAAAGTGCAGTCGCAACTTTCAGGTTTTTCGTTCAGGGACAGTTGACTTCAAGCAAAAGATCTAGAATTTGATGGGAACTTAGAGAATTGACCTGACAAATATAATGTACAAATAAGAAAAATAAGGTAATATATGAATTCATGTAAAGCAAGTGGGACATCGGCCAAAATAATACAGTATACTATCACTAACGCCTGCAGCAATAAAAATGAATAACAACGTTAAGAACATATTTGATTCATGATCAAATTAGAATTGAAAAAGTAATTGAAATAGAAATAGAAATCGGAATGGCCATATCTCCTAACCCATTTGGTTTGTAAATAGAATCGAAATGAAAATTGAAATGAGCTTTAAATACTAAAGAAGAATAAGAATTGGATTATAAGAGATTGGGGCATGCTTATTCTTTTCTAAAATCAGAATAGAACTAGGACTCCCATCAATTAAATGACTAGTATAGGAGTCACTAATTTCCATTCTCATTTTAAAGTAAAACTTCTCCAAACCAAATATACCCTAATTTGCAGTCCTCAAATATTCACAAAATAGAACTCCCTTGGCCCCGATGGCTTTTCAATGTCCTTCTTGAACAAGTACTGGTCCAGCATCAAGCCTGACATTCTTAACTTCTTTAACATCATTTATAACTCCATGACAGATCTGGCTAGGCTTAACTATGCTCATGTTGTCTAAATTCCCGTAAAACAATCAAGCATGGATGTCAGAGACTTCCGACCTATTAGCATCGAGAATAGTATGATCAAGCTGCTATCTAAGGTCCTCTCTGCAAAACTAGGCTACATTATTGATCACCTCATTTTGGGCTCCCAGTCGGCATTCATGAAAAATAGGCAGATATATGATAGCTATGTCACAATGGTTGAAGTTCTTTTCCACTGTAGGAAATCGAGAAGCAAGGATTTGATGTGCACAATTGACTTTAAAAAAATATTTGACAATGTCTCTTGGCATTTTCTTCAACAATTGTTAGATAAAAGAGGGTTTGGACCTAATTAATGAAGAAGCTGGATTTTTACACTACTTGAGTCTAGAGATTCCATGCTTATAGTCAAAGGCATGCCTAAGAAATAGATCTGAAGCAAGAGAGGGTTAAAGGAATGTAACCCTCTTTCACCGCAAATATTTATTCTGGTGGTTGATTTACTTACTTGAATGCTTAGCAAGGAAACTTCAGAGAATATCATCTCCAACATCAAACCCTCAAGCACCACAAGCTCCATCAAATGTTTACAATATGTAGATGATATAATTATCTTCTGCAAGGCATCCAAGGATCAAGTTAACATCCTAAAAGTGATTCTCTACTCCAACCTCCTCTCAGGTCTCAAAATTAATTTTCAAAAGTCCAACCTCACTAGGATCAGTCTAACTAATGTGGAAACCGAAGCTTTCACAAGAATGCTAGGTTGCCCGGATGCCCAACTTCCAATCAATTATCTTAGTATCCCTCTTTATTACTCAACTTTAAAGGCGAACAGCTGGAGATTTCTACAAGATAGAATTGAGGAAAAAAACTCTCAGGTTGGAAACAAAAGATACTATCACTATAGCTGGGTATCTAACACTCATCAACTCTGCTCTCAACGTGATCCCAACTTATTGGATGTTGGTCTTTTCCCTCCCGACCACTATGATTCACAAAATCAATATCTTACATCATAATTTCCTTTGGAGGGGGCATGGAAGCTGTTCCAAGATAGAACTTCTTGCGAGCTGAAAATTTTTCTATCATCCTAAAGCTTTCGGAGGGCTGGATATTATGAATCTTGTCACACTGAATAAGGCTCTCCTATTCCCAACAGGACAAGATCCAACGAAGGCTGATCCACAACCTCTACCATACCAACTCTGTTCTCCTAGCCGATAGTTCTCATAAATATAGATCATCATGCTCACCATTGATGAACACTTAATTTATAACAATAAGAACCTCAAATATTGCACTGATTGATATTAATTAATTGAAATTTGATGTTCTTATCCTATTTTGTAGGTAATCAAGAGATCGGGTTCAATTCAATCCAATTGGGCTTCAAATTGAGTGAACCAAGACTAATTCCAAAGGAGCAACCAATTAAGCAAGAGATCCAAGGGCTAAGAAGCAAAGACTCCATCTAAGGGTCCATAGATGAGGTGCCATTTATGAAGAATCAGGGCCCTTCAACCAAGTGTGAGCACAACTTAAAAATCAAAAGCTCAGATTATAAGATCACATATCACATGGATCCAAGTGCGAACGTGACTTATTGATCAACGGAGGAAAAGCAACATGAAGATCCAATGGTTCTCCCTCATACCGCCCACTCAATTGGCTCCAAACCCTAGGCCGGCCCCCTGGCTCCTTTATTTAAAGCCTTTGGCCACCCCCCCTTCTTGCCTATGAAGCCTCACGCCCAAGAAGTCTATCTAGCTGCCATTGTCCTCCTTTTCTTCTCTTCTCTATGCTTAAAAAGTCTAGGGGAGGTACTTCTAACCCTAGCAACCTCTCCTCCTCTTCCTTGCCGCTACCATACTCCTCCATAGATTTTTTCTCCACATCTCAAAAAGACTAGAGAAGGTCCTAACTCTAGTATTTCTTTCATCAAATCTGGAAAAGGTCCTAATCCTAATACCGCCATCCTTCTTCTTCATTATCTCTATACTTCCACCTACCTTTCTTTCTTAGAGTTTTTAGACCAAGTCTTTTAGCCATCCTACCACTGTCTACATGGAAGAATATGAAGGATTCAAGGAAGCTCACCTACCATTGGGTGCAATTAAAAAATTAACTTGGAGTTAATTATCTTGTATCACACTTTTATCTTTCTTTTATGCATACTTTATTAGATTAATAAAAAAAATTTATTATAATTTTCTTATCTCTTTATTAGTTTCTCTCAATCTATTTTTTTTTCATATTTGAAATAATCAGACTCAGATCTCTACGGATATGATCTCGACTCATCCTATCTACATAATAGTGAGTAAGATTAATTTTGGTAC
Source organism: Elaeis guineensis (assembly GCF_000442705.2). Taxonomy (NCBI): domain Eukaryota; kingdom Viridiplantae; phylum Streptophyta; class Magnoliopsida; order Arecales; family Arecaceae; genus Elaeis; species Elaeis guineensis. Next base: position 27,552,771 of record NC_025996.2, read on the forward strand.
ACTACAACATACATCAGATTTTGATACCATTGTTGGGGATCTTGGCTTGATTATTTTGAAAAAAAATCAATAAAAATCTATAAAATACAAAAAAAAAATATTTTACTACTTTTAAGGTCTTTATTTCTTACTTTAGATTGCTTTTCTGCTTTCTAATAAAATAATTTTCTATCTTTTATATTGATTTGACTCCCTACCTATTTTAGACTTGTCTTTTATTTTTAGAATAATTTACTTTCTTTTTAATATATTTTTTGGATATAAAAAAAATCAGTAAAATAGAAAAAAAAATATTTCTACCTTAAATAGTATATTTGATTTCTTGCTTTAATTGTAGGATATCTAGTTGCCTTATATTCTTAACTTAACTTAAATTTTTTTAGGTTAAACTCACTAGATCTTCTCACACTTAATTAACCTAATTTAAAACTTATCCCTTATTCCTTCTTACTTAAAGATAACATAACATAAAAAGAAAATAAAGACACCACATAATACTTAACTAAAATAGAGAAACTAATTAAACCTTAAAAGCTTCTTACTTGTATTGGACATCCTTTCTTTTTACATTATATATTTTCATAAAATATCTTAAGGATATAACCCAAAACAACATAAGGTGGAGATTTTATCACTCTCCCTTGGCCAACAAACCATCATTCTGCATTTGCACTAACTTAAGTCTCTAAATTAAAATTAACTAGACGTTAGCCCCTAAGGAACTCAAGCTCAATGAGACAAGTGACTCTGAAAGTTGAATCGGATCGGGCCTAGTTGATCAGTTGGTGTCTGAAAAAGTGATTCAAAGATTACGTTCCGAAAGAAGATGGTTATTTAATTGATTCCATTCACTGATCTGAATAACTTAGTTGGTATCTAAAGAAAACAACGAAGGGACCCCCATCAACCTTATACTTACCTGATCAGTTGGTTGGTTGGGTTCGCACTTAGAGTACTTGATGGTACATTTGGAATATTTAAGAGCTATCTAGATCTAGGATAACCTCAGAATAGAGAGTCCACTTTGTGCTAATTTGATTACAATTAGTTACATCTAACCATAACTAATTTTTCTCTCTCTTCTTAACTTTAGGACTCCTTAGGTTCTTTTCTTTAGAAATCTTTTCTCTCTTTCTTCTCCTTTTCTCTTTCAAAAAAAAATAGATTGACAGAAACTAATAAAGAGATAAAAAAATTATAATAATTTTTTTTTATTAATCTAATAAATCATATATAAAAAAAAATAAAAGTATGATATAAGATAATTAACTCCAAGTTGAATCTTCTAGCTGTGCCCGATAGTAGGTGTGCTTCTCTGAATCCTTCGTCTTCTCCTGTATAGACAGCAACAGGATGGCTAGAAGGCTTAGTCTAAAAATTTTAAGAAAAAAAGATAGATAGAAGTATAGAGAAGAAGATAGCGATACTAGGATTAGAATCTCTCCTAAATTTAGTGGAAAGAAGGCTAGGATTAGAACCTCCCTTAGTCTTTTTAGGATATGGAGAAAAGATCTATGGAGGAGTATAGTGGCAGCAAGGAAGAGGAGGAGGGATTGCTAGCGTTAGGACCTCCCCTAGACTTCTTGAGCATGGAGAAGAGAAAAGAAAGGAGGGGGACGGTAGCTAGATACACTTCTTGGGCATGGGGCTTCATGGGCAAGAAGGGGGGTGACCAAAGGCTTTAAATAAAGGAGCTAGGGGGCCAGTCTAGGGTTTGAAGCCAACTAAGTGGGCGGTATGAGGGAGAACCATTGGATCTTCATGTTGCTTCTCCTCCATCGATTAATAAGTCACGTTCATACTTGAATCCATGTGATATGTGATCTTATAATTTAAGCTTTGTTTTTAAAGTTGTGTTCACACTTGGTTGAAGGGCCCTGATTCTTCATGAATGGCACCTCATCTATGGACCCTTGGATGGAGTCTTTTGCTTCTTAGCCTTTAGATCTCCTGCTTAATTGGTTGTCCCCATGGAATTAGTCTTGGTTCACTTGATTTGAAGCCCAATTGGATTGAATTGAACCCGATCTCTTGATTACCTACAAAATAGGATAAAAACATCAAATTCTAATTAATTAATATCAATCAGTGCAATATTCGAGGTTCTTATTGTTATAAATTAAGTGTTCATCACACCTCCAACTTATCTTTTGCTCATCCTCGAGTAAAATAGATAGATCTACAATGTGTACCGACTCATCTTTGAATTGAAAGTTATCCTAGGTATTCCTAAAGGCAGCTGATATCTGATCAAATCATTAAAGAAGTACTTCATTGAATTATCAATTCGACCTAGTTAGTGATTGAGTGTTAGCTATAAAAATTTTTAGAGCTCATTTTTCACCTATTTCCCACTCTACTCTTCAAGTCCTCTAGATTAATAGGGCTAGATTTATTATCTTCTTACAATTTAGTCCTATTATGTTCTAAATTTTTTTTTCAAGAGTCTAATAGTGCAATGCCTTAATCTCGTAAACTTTCTAATTAATCTTTATAGCAAGCTTTCTGTTAATGACTCTCAAACTAGTTGACTTTAGGACATTAGGTATAGAACACCCCTCAAGCTTACTAATTCGAGTTAAAGAAAAGTTACGAGATGAGACTGACTCTATAATAAGTCTCTTTGCATCCCCACCTTTTGATGCGAATCACATTGCTTACTTAGGTAAAGGGATCCGATTACTAAGTGAGACAATGCTAAAAATTTATTTTATTTTTTTTGCTGAATTTTGATTTTAAAGAGGACTTTTTGCATACTTCAATATTTCCATCCATACTTTCATGAAGCAGATTTTTTATCGAGATAGATAAGAAAAGGGTTATAAAACTACTCTAAAATTTGTTCTGGCCTAAATTTTACCATTTATTGGGTATCTTTAATAATTTTTTTCTCGATATCTCTAAAATTATCTAGATCATTAATCACTCATTGATTAGAGTGTCTGATTAACTTCAAATCGAGATAAAATTTAGATACATAAAATTAATTATTTTTTATCATACTCGAAGACTTAATTAAATTAGTTATCTCCCCCCCCCTCAATTTATAAATTTTCATTGTCCCCAATAGAAGAAGAGAATTATAACAAAGCCAAAATAAAATTTAACAAGGATACTACCTGAGTTTGATGTGTGCATTCTTTGTTAGGTGAGAGGTCCTTTATTGATGGGCATGGTGTGTTCTTGACTCTAGCTGGCATAGACGTGGTGCTCCCTCAATTTGGCTAATTATCTTTCTCAAAGATTCCTACGAAATAATTAGTTTTATGTACTCAAATTTTATCTCAATTTGGAGTTAATCAAGCATCATAATCAATGAGTGATTAACGGTCTAGATAATTTTAGAGATATCGAGGAGAAAATTATTAAGGATACTTAATAAATGATAGAATTTAGGTTAGAATAAAATTTAGAGTAATTCTTGAACCCTCTTCTTATCTATCTCGATGAAGAATCTGCTTCATGGGAGTATGGATGAAAAGATTGAAGTATGCAAAAAATCCTTCTTAGAATCTAAATTTAGTAAAAGAAATAAGATGGATTTTTAGCATTATCTCATTGAGTAACTGGATCCCTTCGCCTAAATAAGTATTGTGGTTCACATTAAAAGATAAGGATGCAAAAAGACCTATTATAGAGTCAGTCTCACTTCGTTGCTTTTTTTTATCTCGAGTTAGTAAATTCGAGGGGTGTTCTATACCTAATGCCCTAAAGCCAACTGATTTGAGAGTCATTGACTGAAAGCTTGCTGTAAAGGTCAATTAAAGAGCTTATGAGATTAAGATATTATACTATTAGATTTTTGAAAAAAAAATTAGAACATAAGGGGACTAAATTGTAAGAAGACAACAAACTTAGCCCCATTAAGCTAGAGGACTTGAAGAGTAGAGTGGGGAGTAGGCAAAAGATGAGCTCTAAAAATTATAATAGGCAATACTCAACCACTAATTGGATCGAATTGATAATCCAATAAAGTACCTCTTTAATGATCTGATCGGATATCAGTGTCTTTAAGAATGCTTAGGATAACTTCCAATTCAAGGATGAGCCAGTACATATTGTGGATCTATCTATTTTACTCGAGGATGAGCAAAAGATAAGTTAAGGGGGTATGATGAATACTTAATTTATAATAATAAGAACCTCGAATATTGCACTGATTGATACTAATTAATTGAAATTTAATGTTCTTATCCTATTTTGCAGGTAATCAAGAGATCGGGTTCAATTCAATCCAATTGGGCTTCAAATCAAGTGAACCAAGACTAATGCTAAGGGAGCCACCAATTAAGCAGGAGATCCAATGGCTAAGAAGCAAAAGACTCCATCTAAGGGTCCATAGATGAGGCACCATTCATGAAGAATCAAGGCCCTTCAACCGAGTGTGAGCACAACTTAAAGAATCAAGAGCTCAGATTATAAGATCACATATCATATGGATCCAAGTGTGAACGTGACTTATTGATCAACGGAGGAGAAGTAACATGAAGATCCAATGGTTCTCCCTCATGCCAACCACTCAATTGGCTCCAAACCCTAGGCCGACCCCCTGGCTCCTTTATTTAAAGCCTTTGGCCGCCCCCTTCTTGCCCATGAAGCCTCACACCCAAGAAGTCTATCTAACTGCCATCCCCCTCCTTTTCTCTTTCTTCTCCATGTTCAAGAAGTCTAAGAGAAGTTCTAACCCTAGCAACCCCTCCTCCTCTTCCTTGCCGCCACCATACTCCTTCATAGATCCCTTCTCTACATCCCTAAAAGACTAGGAAAGATTCTAACCCTGCATTCCTTCCACTAAATTTAGGAGAGGTCCTAATCTTAGTGCCATTACAATTTTTCTCCATTATCTCCATACTTTCATCTATCTTTCTTTCTTGGAGGTTTTAGATCAAGTCTTTCAGCTATCTTGCAGCTGTTTGCATAGAGGAACATGAAGGATTCAAGGAAGCACACCTATCATCCAGCATAGCTAGAAGATTCAACTTGAAGTTAATAGTCTTGTATCGCACTTTTATCTTTTCTTTTATATATACTTTATTAGATTAATAATTTTTTTTTATTTCAATTCTCTTATCTCTTTATTAATTTTCTCAATCTATTTTTTTATTTTTTAAACAATCAGACTTAGATCCTTGTGGATACGATCAATCCTGACTCATCCTATCTATATAGTAGTGAGTAAGATTAATTTTGATGAGCTACGATGCACATCAACCATTTTGATGTGGATTAGCAAAGTTAGCCCACTCATTCCAAGCACTCTCTCTACCCAAGATCGGCAATGGAGAACAAACATCCCTCTAGTTCGATGGTTGGGCTACCAACAAACCGCTATACCATGCATTTTCCAACCTATTCGCCATTGTTCTCGACTATCAAGACATTGTTGCTGATTTTTCTTAGAGGCCAAGAATACACAACACACTTTATACTCCCTCCCTGCTCATGTCGAACTCCAAATGCTTCAATAGTTGGTGAGCCAAATCAGACTGAGTAGCATAGTTGATTCAAGAACCTGAAAGTGGATCTTTTCATTGTCTTTCTCAGTCAGGAGTTGTTACCTCTTCCTCATGTACGGTGGTGTCTAATCTCTATTAGGACTGCACCTATGAAAGCTACCAATCCTGGAGAAATTCAAGCTTTTTGGGTGGTTGTCTTCCTACAAAAAGATTTTAATGGCCGATAATCTAATAAAGAAAGGTGTTTAGGTAAATTTTGGAATGCAAGCTTTGCTACTGCCTACCTGAAATAGTAAATCATATCCTACTATCCTGCCTATACTTGGCTGTAGTGTGGTCTCATTTATCCTATTCCTGTAACCTTCCCCAACTTTTCAAGTATATCTTCGATGTGTGGTGCAACTGGTCGAACGATACATGCTGTATTCATTGAAAAATGTCTTTAGGGGGTGTTTGGTTGAGTAATTAAGGTCTGGAATGAGAATCGGAATGGATGACTCCTATTCCAAGTATTTGGTTGGGGGAAATCCCATTCCGATTTTCATTCCAGAGAAGAATGGGAATGATCCATTTTTTTCTGTAGTCGAATCTAGCCTCACCTCAAGGGAGTCAAAATCTTATTCCACTTAAATAAGATTAAAAAAAAAAACTCATCGGGTGTAGGACGTGGGGTGCGAGCACCGTGGCCAGGAGAGGGAATGGAAGAGGGAAAGCTTGGGGAGAAGGTTGGAGGGGACGTCGGCGGAGATGATGGAGGGGTGATAGTGGATAAAGCGATGGAGCTGGGAGATGGAGAGGCCAGTGCGGTGGTGGAGAAAGTCAAGGACGGCATCGGGCTTCGCAGGGGAGGTGGGATCAAGAGCATAAAGGTGGCGCCAGCACCAGATGCGAGGAAAGAGGGCGGAGGAGCCACGGACCGCCAGGGGATTTGGAGGGGTGATGGTGGCTCGGAGGAGGCATGGGCCACTGGGGGGTGGCATGAGGGAGCCGCAGACCACCAAGGGTTTGGGGGGGTAGGTTGGAGAAGGCACTGGTCCTGCGGGGGTGGGGGAGGAGGTGGCACGGAGAAGCGAGAAGATGCGGAGGGGGCAAGGGGCGTGGGGGGGTGCAAAGAAGTGGAGGAGACATGAGGGCCAGGATGTGGTGCAGAAGAGATGTGGGGTCCCAGGGGGAAGGGGTGGGGGACAGCACAGAGGAGCTGCATTGCACACCGCGGAGGTGGGGGGCTGGGCACGGTGATGCCATGGGAAGAGGGAGAAGACGGAAGAAAAATAAATAAATAAATCCTTCCTCACCCCTTTATCTTATAAAAATAAAATAATAATAATAATAATATTATTATTATTATTATTATTAAATAAAATATTATTTTTTAGAAAATAATATTTTTGATTTGATTCTTTTAAATGAACCGAACGGTAACTATGAGAATCATCCATTCCGATTCTGATTCTAGATACGAACCAAACGCTTCAAAAGATTAGACCATTCCGATTCTGATTCCAATCCATTCTGAATTCGATTTCCATTCCGATTCCGATCGTGAAACAAACACCCCCTTCTAATTGCGCATTGATGCATCTAGAGTGAGTACAATGGGAGGGTCATTCAATTCAAAGCTCATGCTCCAGTTCTAACAGTTAGGAAGATCATCAAACTCTTTATCAACTGGTCACGCTTTCTACAAGATGCAGGGAGAGGAAAAATAGCCGTGTTCCTTCAGGACTTCCATCATTTCTGTCAATCTCTAATCCAATCTTCTTTCATGTCCCTTTTAAGTCCTCAAGCTATAAAGCCCACCTAAGGGATCATTATTTCATTTTGTTCCACACCTTCCCCCGTTGACCCCACGTGGACTATCCCACCTAGCTCCATACTGATTTTATGGCATCGAGCCCAGCCGAAACCCCCATTACCCTCCGCATGCAATGACACATCGCATGAATATCCTTTATTTTATAGTCCTCATATATATATATATATAAATAAATTTTTATTTTTTTTATATTTAATTTTTATGTAATAAAATTATATTTTTACTTCATATCTTTTTATTTTTTTTTTGAGGTATTGATCCAGCCTATACAACCTATACCCCCTATTGACGTGTCATGATTTCTGGATACGGTACGTACTTTGAAGAGATAGATCATGGTATGTTAGATTAAATCTTATATCTTGTAATTGAATTTAAATAGTTTATATCCTGACAGGATGAGCTGTAATTTACTGATACAGTCCGTATCCCTTAGAGATAAGCTATACTAATATCTTAATCATAAGAATTAATATTGCAACATAAAAAATAAATAAATCTAATTTGCATGGTGGATTCAAAATTTTTGAATTATTTCTTGACTTATTTTTTTCATAAATTAATTTATATTTATAATTAAATTTTTACTATTTTATTTTTTTTAATCCTTCTACAATTAATTCTTCTTTATTTTTTTAAAAAAAAATAATCATCCTAAATCTCTGTGGAAACGATCCCTACTCATCCTATCTATATAGTTTGAGTTGATTTTTATTCTTGACTGCCTACAACAGTGATCAAATTTTGACGTCATTGTCGGAGATCTAGGTATGATTATTTTTTTTTAAAAAAAAATTTAGTCTTATTCTTAGTTTCTTTTTATTTATTTTCTAATTTGTTTAGTTCCTTAGTCAAACTTATTTTCTTTCAAAAAAAAAATCTCTACATTGACACCTCATAATCTACTTAGAAAATTAGATACTTAATCATAAAATCTAAAAAATGAAACAAATCAATTTACTCTTGACTAACTACCAAATCTGACCATCTTTTCTTCTTGCATTACATAAGTCCATAAAATATCTTAAGGACACAAACCCTAAACAAGATAAGGTGGAGATTTCATCACCCTTTCTTGGCCCACAAACCATCATCCTGCATATTGTATTGACCTGAATCTTAACTTAAAATCAATTAGACGTTGGTCCCTAAGGACTCTCGAGCTCAATAGGATAAGGGATCCAAAGAGTTGAACCGAATTAGGATTAGTCAGTTTAACTGGTATCTAGAAAAATGGTTCAGAAACTACATATTGAAGGAATATGATTATTTAATTGATTCCGTTCGCTTACCTGACCAACTCAGTTAGTGTCTAAAAAAAGTAACGGGGGGACCCCCACCAACCTTACAATTACCTGACCATTGAGTGGCTAGTTTTTTACCTGGAGTGCTTAAAGATAACCTTGGCAGTTAAGAGCTGTCTAGATCTAAGGTTATCTTTAGCTAAGATTGTCTGCATAACTTGATTACTAACCTACAACCATTAATCCTAATTAAAATATTCTTTTCTATCATCTCTCGATTTAGACTCCTTAAGCTCTCATCTTTAGAATTCTCTTCTCATCTATCTCTCCTTTCTCTTCTCTCTTCTAACCAAAAAAAAATCATTAAAAATCTCACAAGATTACAACTTAAAAAAGAGAATCTGATCGATTAGTGAGAATTGATTCAAACCCTACCCAATCCAAGAAAATTCTGAGTCCACAATGAGTGAAGTCAATCAACCTCAGATCCTAAAAGATCTTTGCTATCCTATTGGGTCAACCTAACCATCTTGTATCAGACTTTCCCAAACCAATGCAACAACTTTTGAAATTAAACCTCAAATCATTAACATGCTCCCTAAATTCACTAGTAATGAAGATTCATATATTTTTATTAGAGAATGTAAGGAAGTATGTGACACCATGAGAATACATCAAATGTCAAATGATGCTATTAAACTTAGGCTGATTAATTTTGCTCTCAAGGACAGTGCTAAGAAATGGTTATATAGTCTGCCCAACCATTCGATCACAACTTGGGATGGATTTGTAAAAACTTTCTTGAAAAATTTTTTTCCACATCATAAAACAGCTAAGTTAAGAAATGAAATTAACCAATTTTATCAATTTGGAGGTGAGTCTTTCTGGAAGTGTTTTGATCGTTTCAAGAACCTTTTAACCCAATGCCCATATCATGGAATTGAGACTTGGAGACTATGCCAAACTTTTTATGAGGGACTAAACCCAAACTCTAGAACCATATTAGAGTCAATGTGTCAGGGCCAGTTTATGCATAAGAAAGCCAATAAAGCCTGACAATTCTTAGAGGATCTAGCAGAAAAGAACCTGCAGTGGGAAGCAACTAAGGAACCTACAAGAGGTGCTATGCACCAAGTATTCACATCCCTAGCTACAGAGGCCAAAATAGATACTATACTACGTAGGTTAGAGGCCTTAGAACTCAAGGGACACACTCAAGTGAACCAAGTTTCAACATCTACTTGCAATGGATGTAATGCCACAGACCACATCATGGAAGAATGTCCCTTTTTGATGAACCCAACTGGGAACAAAGTAGCACAGGTTAATGATGCCTACTACAAACCTGCAAATGACCCTTATGCCCCAATATATAACCCAGGATGGAGGAATCACCCTAACTTTTCTTGGTCACAAGGGTCAAATCCCAGTAGACCTGTCTTTAATCAATCCAATCAAAGGCCCACTCAACCATCAAATTATTCACAAGGCTTCGACAATGATCAAAGGCTCAATGCACTAGAAAAAGGGTTAGAGATTTTAATAAAAACTACTTCTGATAGCATACAATTTAATGATCAAAAACATAATTCACTAGAGAAAAGCCTTGAAGCTGACAAAAAATAAAACAATTTCATGCAAACCACAGGCCAACTTGTAAATTCAAATACCCAAACCATTGCCTATCTAGAAATGCAATTAAGTCAATTAGCTACCACCATCAGTGAAAGAGAAAAAGAAAAATGGCCAAGCCAATCTGAACCTAACCCAAGAGTCCAAATTAGTCAATAATCTCAACCTGAAGGTCGATTCAACCATGTAAATCAATTCACACCTTAAGGTCTGGAAGACAAGTAGACAATCAGATAGGTATAACTGAAACCAAGAAGACCAACCGACTAACCACAGACTGATCAGATCAAGTCTGATAAGTCTGAATCAACAGAGGTTGATGAGCCATCCAAGCCAATTGCAGAATCCATCACTAGGTTCAAGCAAGTTGAACATCAACCAGCAATCCTATAGCTTCTTTTTCAAATAGACTTAGGTCCAACAGACACTCAGCCCACATGGATCAAATCTTAGAGATATTCAAACAAGTGAAAGTAAATATTCCACTGCTAGATATGATCCAACAAGTTCTCACTTACGCTAAGTTTCTCAAAGACTTATGCACAAAGAAGAAGACCACTAATATTCTCAAGAAAGCCTTTTTGACAGCTAGTGTGAGCTCATATCTTTCAAGCCACATGCCAATCAAGTACAAAGATCCAGGATCTCCTACAATCTCATGTGTCATTGGAAAATCCATCATTAATAGGGCCTTGTTAGACCTAGGGGCTAGTGTGAATATCATACCTTATTTGATCTATGAAAAATTGAGGATAGGAGAATTAAAGTTTACAGAAATTATATTGCAATTGGCAGACCGATCAGTGAGAATCTCCAAGGGAGTTGTGGAGGATGTGCTAATCAAGGTCAGTGATTTCATTTATCCTGTAGATTTTGTGATCCTAGAAATTGAACCAGTGTCAAACCCAAAAGGTCACATCCCAATCATCTTAGGTAGATCATTTTTAGCAACCACCAACATCCTGATCAACTGTCGCAATGGACTCATGAAGCTCTCATTTGGAAACATGTCCATTGATCTTAATATTTTTAATCTTGAAAATAAAAAAGACCAATTAGTTGGCGTAAACCTGAGCCAGGATGAGATCTATGAGACCATTGACCCAGGGAAAGAAGATTTTAACTGTAATCTCTGATCAGATCAAAATTTGAAATAGCTTATAAATTTTTTTCATCTAGTGATCAGAGAGTTCATCCACAATGGCAACCACCTATCGAATCACTTGTAAAGATGAATTTTCTGAATAAACTAATTGAAAAAATTCAAGTCCAGGAGGTTAATGCCCTGTTTGATTCACCTCACCCACCTTACCCACTTGAATTTGTCCAATATTTGATTCAAGTCCAATATTTGATACGGGATAAGTGAGGTAGAATTAGTATGGTCTGGCTGAAGACAATAAACTTAGCGCTTTTTAGGAGGCAATCCAGTTTTAGCTTTTACTTTTACTTTCTTTAGCATTTTGTTTAGGTTAATCAAGTCATGCTTCATATCTTTTGAAGGAATTTGAGCACAATATTGGCTAAGTTGGAAGGAGAATCAATTTTGAAAAGACTTCTGGATCAGGTGATATCTCTCCTTTTCTTTCTCTTTTTATGCATCCTTTATTTTTTTTACTCTATTGAGGACAATATCGATTAAGCAAGGGGAAGAATAATAAAAATTTTTAAATTTTTAAAATCCTCAAGTAAGTTAGTATTTAGCATTTAAGTACCTGATTATACTTAAAAATCGAGTTAAATCAAGTATTTTTTAAAAAAAAATTTGATGTACAGATTAGGGAGTTTGTGAGATATCGAGGGATCGAGTATTAAAAAAACTCAATAACGAGTTAAGTTTAAAACTTAAACAATTTTTTTTGAGTATTTTTAAACTTTTCTACTAGCATCAAAGAAGAGTTTACTTCTTATAGACTTGTGTAGGATAACTATACGTTTCTTCATATATTTAATATTAAAAAAAAAAAGTTTTCAAGTACTTCATGCTGAGTAATCGGGCCTCTTTGCCTAAGCAAGCATTGAGTTTCGCATCAAAAGGTATGAAGGACAAAGAAGCTTTGTTGTAAAGTCATCTGGTTTGGGAGTCATTGACTGAAAACTCGCTACATGGGTCAAATAGAAAGCTTAAGGAGTTAAGACACTCAATAGCAATACAATGTTAAATAATAATAATAATAATAATAATAAATGAAGGATGGAAGTAACAATATACATGTTCATATGAGGTTAATAATTTAGAGATAAAGGTAGGAATAATTTTAAAAAAAATTCAAAAAATATTTAGTATTCTTAGCTTAACTCCCACATTGATTAGTATTAATACTCCAATGACATACCTCATTCATGCTCTACTGAATATCAGTAATTTTTTTAAAAATTATTTGATGAAATTTAAAATTTTAAGTTAAAAGGCATTTAATTCTAAATCCTTTCTTTACTCGAGGACGAGCAAAATTCATGTTAGAAGGTGTGATAAGTGATATATTTTATATTTATTAAAAATATTTTTGATAATTTATGGTACTAACATCTTCTTAAAAATTTAATTTTATGAATAAATTAAATTTTCTTATAAAAATAAATAATTTTAAAAATATATGAAATTAGAGCATATTTATGAAAAATAGATGTTGATTTAATTAAAAATCTAAATACCATAATGTTGAAAAATTAATGAAAAATTTAATACATATTTTTTCTTATTTTTCAAGCAAAAATTGGAGTAAAAGTCAAGCTAAAATATCCTAAAAAATAATGAAAATTATCTTCGGTGCACAGTGGACCGGCCGTTCGGTCCACAGATTCAGGGGCGCGGTCCATCAGAAATAATACGCAGTCCACAGGCACGGTCTACGGGTGGTGGAAGTCTCTTTTGCATGATCCAATAGTTGATATCGATTCTAAAAAAGATCTGACGGTCCATGCTCGTTGCCGATTGAAAGGACTCTTTTACGCGATCCGACGACCCAAATGCATTCCATCATGAAATCGGACCGTTGAGGACACTCCCGACTGAGAATAAGAGATAAACAGCATGATCTGATGGTCAGAAATTTATCAAAAGTGTGATCGGACGGCTGTGGTTGAATCCGATGTTGAGAAGGATTAAAACTATAATTTTTGGATAGATCTGAGCCATCCGAAGCTGATCCGACGGTCAGAAATAATTGTAAAGAGTATTATACGAATTCTAAAGGTTTTAGGACTCCTTTTCCTACCAAAAAAATATAAAAAATTTATCTATAAATAGGAGATCCGAAAATAAGAGTAGAGAGGAGAAAAAATCAAAGAAAAAATAAAAAAAAAAAAAAAAATCAAGGAGCTTTAGGGATCAAATATTGGGATATTATGAAGCTAGAGAGTTTGATGCATGGCTAAATCCCTTCAATCCAAAAATACGATGAAGTCTGTAAATGAATTTTTATTTTTTTTCTTATATTTAATTTTTATGTAATAAAATTATACTTTTATTTCATATCTTTTTATTTTCTTTTGAGGTATTGATCCAGCCTACACGACCTATACCCTCTATTGACGTGCTGTGATCTCTGGATATGGTACGTGCTTTAAAGAGATAGATCGTGATATGTTAGATTAAATCCTATATCTTATAATTGAATTTAGATTATTTATACTCTGACAAGATGAGCTGTAATTTACTGATACAGTCCGTATCCCTAGAGATAAGCTATACTAATATCTTAATCACAAAAATTAATATTACAATATAAGAAAAAAAATAAATCTAATTTGCATGGTGGATTCAGAATTTTTGGATTATTTTTTTAACTTATTTTTTTTATAAATTAATTTATATTTACAATTAAATTCTTGCTATTTTATTTCTTTTTAATCCTTCTACAATCAATTCTCTTTTATTTTTTTCTTAAAAAAAAAAGATAATCATCCTAAATGCCCGTGAAAATGATCCTTACACACCCTATCTATATAGTTTGAGTTGGTTTTTATTCTTGACCGTCTACGATAGTGATCAACCGGCATCGCATTCATCACCATTGGTATGCTGTAGTGCAGGACCAGGGGGTGGAGGTAGCACGACAGCGGCCATATGACAGCATCAGTATCGAGGACTAGGATATCATATACCACAGGTATGAGGACCCGGCATATCAGGTTAAACATCTAAATTTTTTTTTAGAGTTTAATAATTGAATTATTTATTCTTAAATTCAGTTGGTTACTTACTAATTTGACTGTTAACTGTACATGATTGATGTGCCCTAAATACCGCGAATCGAGCGAGACAGACTAACTCGCACTATGGAGGTTCGAGACCGTTCGCTCGTCATATAGAGCAGATAGTAAGTAATTTCTATTTATCATATTTTAACTCTTTAACTATTTAAAAAAAAATTATTAATTATTTTCAAATTGCAAAGAGATATAGAAAGTAGCGAGCTTTCTAGTAGGATCGAGATCTAGTAGTGGATCCACCAGCAATGATTAGAGAAGTGGATGGTGGGGAGCCAGGAGCTTTATGTAAATTTTTTTAACTGTTTTTTGCATTGGTATTTTGATTTTCAGTACAAACTTAGAATAGCTATAACTTTAACTTTCAAGATCGTATGATAGAGATTAGAATTCAATCTACTCCTACGGGCTCGACCGCACCCATAGATGACGAGATCTATGATCAAATGCTTTGTACAAGATCCTATTATATTAGGAGGCTAAGGCATGGGATCAGAGCCACCCCATCCTCATGCTCGTCCAAGACTGACGTCCATGCTGCCTGCGATGCCTGACTGACAGAGATACAGAGATAGACTGCTAAGGATCGATAGTGAGCTGATGAGTTGACTGTACATGTCGACTCATACCATTATTTTGGATGCAAATGATGGAGCGGACGGCACGAATAGAGTAGATGATGGAGCTAATGAGGCAGCAGCAGGCCGATCTGTCGTACTCCATCCATTTTTCTTCTTCAGATGCTGATGCTTGACGGCCAGCAGTTTGTTTTTATATTTTTTTATTTTTATTTTAGACTTCTTATAATTATTAAATTCATTTTTTTATAATTATATTTTAATATAATAAAATAATCAAATTTATTTTGAGTTTATTGCGTAAATTTTTATTTAAATTTTATAGATTATAAATACAAAATATTAAAAATATAAATTAAAAAATATATTCATAAATTATTTTTGAAAAAATATTATATTTTCATTAGTGACAGCATTATTTGCGATGGAATATCCATTGCAAATAAACTTATTTACGATGGAAGATTTCTATCAAAAATATTTATTTTTTTAAATTTAAATTTTTTTAAAATTATTTATAATTAAATATTTTTATCATAAATAATATTTATTTTACGACATAAATATTTATGATGTAAATTTTTCATCGCAAGTAATTTATTTTATTTTTTTAAAATATATTTTTAAATTATTTATGATGGAAAATTTTGGTCACAAACAACCATATTATAGATGAAAATAAATTGATCGCTAATATTTTTATTTACAATGTAAATTTATATCATAAATAATTTATTCAAATAATTTAAAAAATAAAAAATAATGAAAATATTTCATCGTAAAAAATTATTATTAGCGATGAAAATTTTGATTCCATCGTAAAATATTATTTGCCATCCTATTTTTAGCGACTAATTATTAGCAATGAAATTTTTACTATAAATAATTATTTATAATAAAATTTTAATATTTATGATATTTTTTTGCATTGCAAACCTGCTTTTTTGTTGTAGTGACGTTATTTACATCAAAAAAATGAAATGCAAGAGAACCAAGCCAAAGAAAACTTAGTTAGGACGCTAGCACACATTAAATGTTGTTGTACCTATCGCTAATTACACCTTGAATGCAAACTTTATTAATATAATGAAAATTAGAAGAAGGATTAATTTAACTCATCCGAAGCCTCTGGAACTTCAAACATATGGTCAAGACGTTCATTATAACCACTGAGTGACATTAAGTTTGCTGAGTAATGCAAATCAAGAAAATGAATGTTTCTCGATACTTATCAATTTATTATTATTATTAATTATTACTAGCATTCAAATCTTACATTATGAAAATTTAATAGATAATAATAATAATATTTTAGATTAAAAATTATCCTCGTCAATTAATCTCATGATGAGATTAAAAATCTCTGAGAGTTCTTCTTTCAAAAGAAGGCCTCCCAAATCAATAAAGGTTGCTGCATTTAGTTGACAAGTGGTATTATAAAAGATTATCCTATAATCTTATATATCAATGTGGAATGCCATCTCTAATACTCCTGCATCGCTTTACTGTTATTATATAAATAGACAGATAGATGTGCTTTTTTTATTTAAAAAAATATAAAAAATAAAAAAATAAAACTCGATACAAGGTATTGCATGAGATTATCCTATAATCTTACGTATCGATACGGAATACCATTTCTAATATCTGTATATTATTTACTATTATTATATAGATAGATATAGATTTAAAATATTCTTTATTTTTTTATTATATCATTTATCTTTTTATTTTTTATTTTTAAAAAATAAAAAAAATAAAACTTGATATGTGGCCAAGGGAGTGGTAAAGGGAGAGTAAGGGGCAATGAGGTTGACGATGTGGTCAGGATCGAAGGAGATCTCAATGCTAAAAGAAGTGGTAGTTAAAGGAGTGGCAGAGGGAGAGAAAGGGGGAATGAGGCTGCGGACAAAGAATATCTTGATATTAGGTGGATGGGTAGCTAATGAGGTTTAAAAGGCAAATACAGTAGAGCATGGGTGATAAGGTGAAAGAAGCAAGACAGAGATGAGGGGATGAAAACCCACTTAAAAATATAGAAATGGAGAATTTTTATTTTTATTTTTCTAAAATAATATAAATTATTTAACAAATAGAATATGATAATCAAATACATTTTATGCATCAGGTTGTATATTTATGTATAAAAATACCATACTATGATTATATAAATATAGATTCAAAATATTCTTTATTTTTTATCATACTATTTGTGCTTTTATTTTTTATTTAAAAAAAATAAAAAATAAAAGTTGACACATGGTATTATGGAAGATTATCCTATAATCTTACATCACTACAAGAATATTCTTTAGTAGCGACAGCACATCAATTATCGCTAACAAGTATATTTATCTACGAAAAATTACGATCGAAAAGAAAACCATCGTTAAAAGGTCAAACATCTAATAGCGATGGACCATTTGCTTATTAGCGATGGCTTTGCCGTCGCTATAACTCTTAAATTTTAAATATTTATTTATTTAATATTAATTAATTATTAGCAATAACTTTAGTGATGCAGCATTCATCATCGCTTATATAGAGCCCTAAAATCTTCCCCATTCTCGATCGATTTTTTTCCACTACACCCCACGTCCCCTATTCTTCCCCTACCTCTGGTCCCCCTTCTTTTATCACCACATTATCGGAACCCAATCTAAGCCCCCATCCCCGCACCATGCGCTGCCATCCCTACACCGGATCCACCATCCCCATGCCCCCAACTCCCCGACCCCTTCTTCCCTGCTCCCCCATTCTTCCACCTCCATGCTGTCAGAAGCCTGTTGGAGCCTCCGACCCTGTGCCCCAATCCCCATGCTTCCTTCACCATGCCGGATCTGCCATCCCCCACGTCAAATCCACCGTCCCTACCGTCCCCCATGCCGGATCCACTGTCCTCGCACCCTCGCCGTCCTCCCTCACCATTCCCTCCTCTTCTTCCCATCCGTGAGTATTAGTGACAGTGGCGGCAACAGAGCCATCGCCACATGTCGTTCCTTTCTCTTTCAATTTTTTATATTTGAATTAAAATTTATGATGCTTATTTAAATTAATGATGTTCGAATTTAATTTATGCATGGGACACACATTCCAGCCCTCTCCATTTGTAATGATGCTCGATATTTTGGAACCTTTAAGATGGGATTTGCCTGGATGCTCTGCTAGGGTGGTAAGGAGTACCGTCTCCGCAAATGCTCCAACTCGGCCCATCGGCATGAGATGTGCAACCCGACTGCCTTGAGCGATAGTCCCTGGTGTGTAAGTTGCATGGCTCGATTGTCCTGCAGTCAAAGTCTACATGTGCGGGATGCCCATCCCGGCCCTCTCCATTTGTAATGTTGCTCGATACTTTGGAACCCCCTTAACAGGATTTGCCTAGATGCCTTGCTGGGGTGCTGGGGGGGACACCTCCGCGACTGCCCCAGCTCGGCCTATCAGCATGGGATTCACGATCTGACTGTCTTGGACGGTAGTCTCTGGTACACAGGGCGCACGGCCTAGTCATCTAGTGTGGTCCAAGTCCACATGCACGGGATGCATGTCCCGACCCTCTCCATTTGCAATGCTGCTCGATACTTTAAAATCTTCTAATTTAAAAATTTTAAAAATATTATATTGCATAGAATCATAGATCCATCTTTTGATTAATGTACATATTCTATAGCATCCATACATTTATATATTTCTATACGGATGGAAGAATTATGTACATTAGTCAATTGATTGTTTAGTATGGACAGTTTAGAAAATGTAATTAATTCTATAGATCATTACAGTAATCAAACGATATGTTGAGGGTTTGAAAAAAATTTCAAATGGTATTTTTCTTTAGTTCTCCTCATATATTTTAAACCGTGTGGGGAGAACTAAAGAAAATATTGTCGAAATTTTTTTGTCCCCTGTTGCATATCATTTGATTACCGTAATTGATTTATAGAATTAATACAATTTCTGAATGGGATAGGACCTTCTATACCTATTAGTTGATGGTAGGATGCACTTATTATATAAGCCATTCGAAATAATAAAATAATTATTTAGTAATTATCTTGTATTTTTATATACAGAATCTTTAGATAGTGTGCCTTAGACCGTAGTTGAATGGACCATCGAGTAGTCGATAGGATGATTTCTACTAAATATAGGGATGGTGTAGAGTACTTCTGTGATTATGCTTTTGGGAATGTGACACTCTTACATCAAAGATGGGCTCATTGCCCTTGTAAGAGATGTGGCAATAAAGAAATGCTTGATAGGGATACAATGACAATCCATTTATATAGGAATGGATTTACATCTAACTACAAGCATTGGTATTCGCATTGGGAGACATTACAAGGATTAGAAATGAGTAGAATAGGATTTCAATAGAATGGTAAACATGGTTATGGATACAGCTGATCTTGAATTTAACTGAAATGTAGAGGATGATCCAAAAACTGGCAGTGGTGATTTCTATCGTATGCTGAGAGATACTGATGAACTACTATGATCGAGATGTGAAACATACACTATATTATTGGTTATATTAGAGTTATTGAACTTGAAGGTCGAGTTTAATATGACGGTCAATTGTTATGATAGGATGGTAGCAATCATAAAAAAAATACTATCGAAGGATGAGAAGTTTGCATGTCGTAGTGATTGCATGCTTTTCTACAAGGAGAACCAACTGAAGAGCTCATGTGACATTTGTAGTAATAGTCGATTTAAGTCGAGGTAAGAGGATAGGAATCAAAAGGACATACCATATAAGGTTCTTCGATACCCTCCTTAGGCTTCGAAGGCTCTACTTATCTAAGAGTACTGTCAGATAGATGAGATGGTACAAAAAAAAATTTATAGATACTCCGATATGATGAGTCATCCATCAAATAGTGAGGCATGAAAGAAATTTGATGCTTGCCACCTTTTATTTGCTCAGAAATCATGCAATGTCTGACTGGGTCTATCTACCGATAGATTTACATCATTCAGTCATGCAGTGGCTTTTTATTCATGTTAGTCAGTCTTTATTACTCCATACAATCTGCTGTTTGAGATGTACATGAAAGAATATAATATCTTTCTTACATTAGTCATTTCTGGACTGATGATTGCTTAGATTCTAGGTCCAGACAGATCGCGATAACTTAAAATATTATTTATTAAATTTTTATATATATTGACATGTATAATAGCACTAATGAATTTTTAAACTGTATAGGCAGATTATGTAGAATACGTCATAGCGTGGTAAGGTGAGGACCCATCCTCTCAGCCCCTCTTTGACCTCGAAAGATGGCTCAAGGCCATGGAGGGGTGAGTAAGAACCAGATCATAGGGTTCGAGTATAGCTTCGACCCTCCAGCAATTCACTGGTCTTCGACATCCTCCTCTCAGGCCTCGATAATCCAAACATGTGGTGATGCATATGTCGAAAAGGCCATGTAGAGGTTTTTTTGCCAGCGATCTTACTGTTAGAAAAAATACCTCGAATTCGACCTTAGGAGCAAAAATCTAGATACAGAGAAGTCTAGCTCGAAGAGCACGTCGCGAGGAGCCCAAAGGTATGGAGCAGTGAGCCATGCAGCGTGTAGACCAGTGAGGCCCATAGCGCACAAGCTAGAAGACAGCAGCAGGGGGCCCAAGCCCAGCAACCAGCTGCAGCCCGACCTAGGCCAGTGCGTGGACCAGGCATAGGTGCACAGCCTAGTGTGCGGGCGTGCGCAGGCCGACTGTGGGCTAGGCCCAGCAGGCACACGCAGGGCACACGGCCCGTCAGCCTTCATGCGGTCCACACCTAGCGCGTGGACTGAGCAGCATTTCCCAAAAGGTTTCACGTGATCCACGATGGACCGATGCATTTCTGCTGTGGTTTCTCATGGCTTACAGAGGATCTCGTGGATCGGGTGGCACGATCGGATGATCGTCATCGCGTGCAGGTGTGATCTGATGGCTGAGATGCTTGATCGAGCATGATCAAGCATGATCAGATGAGCAGCAGTGCTTATGGCATGGATCAAACGGCCAGAAGTCTGTTAGAGTCCGATCAGGAGTAGTTCTCCGATACTATTTGAGTTTTAGGGTTTTAAGAGGTCCTGTGGTGAACAGAATGAGAACACACTGAGAGCAGAGGGTGTGTGCAACCGTGAGGAGTCCGACGAGCAAAGAGGGGCATTAGCCGAGGGAGGCTCAAACAGTGGTCGAGAGGAGTTCGACAGACGTTAAGTGCACACAGCAGACACTGCAGAGCATCGATAGGGGATTGAGAGTAGAGCAACTGTGGAGAGCCATGATGTAGTGGTTTGCTCTAAAGAAAGCATCCAGGGACGTCGAGCATCTTGGTACAGGCAGACCTATGAGAGGGTCTCCTTGGAGATTTTGGGAGAGCTTTTGTGAGGATAGCTTCTAGTTGAGAGAGGTATGTATACGAGAGTTGAAAGTGAGTGTTCTCCTTTTGTATTGTTTTCTTTCTCATAGTGAAGTTTAAATGCCTCATGGAGGAAACACTTAGGCTATTCTATGTACTTGATTGTGTACTATTTTATTTCTTCTTTCTTTCTACTGTAACGGATGGTACCGGATCCGCAACAAGTAGTATAAGAGCAAGTGACACACAACAATTAGTATCAAAGCTGGGTTGGTACCAGTGCAAGTTGCGGCAATGGTGGTCAAGATTGAAGATGGAGAAGATAGGCGCAATCAAAATGAAGATCTACCGTGAAGGGTTGATCGATACTTTTTTATGCAAGAAGAAGCCGTCTACATAGAGGATGCCAGTAAGAGTCCAGTGCGAGGTGGAGCTCCAATTGGAGATGGATTGGTACAGGACGAGAGACTCGAGAGGATGATATGTGATATCATTAGGAGGCTACCCGAGCAGGTCTCAAGTAGGTGCTGTGAGATGCACAGCATATGACGAAGATGAGATCGAGCAGTCAGGCTTGACTTCAATGTTTGTCCATCCATGAATAGCAGGAATTGGCCCCAGGGCATGGGGGCAAAGAGATCCAAAAGCTCTCAAAGTCAGGTGGAGGCCGAATATTAAGTCGAGGTGGAGAATGTTAGAAAAAATATCTCAAATTCAATCTACAAGAGCGAAAATTCAGATGCAAAGAAGCCAACCTGAAGAGGATCTCATGGATCGGGTGGTGCGATCGGATGGTCGTCATCGCATGTAGTGTGATTTGATGGCTGGGATGTTTGATCAGGCATGATCAAGTGCGATCGGATGGCAGTAGTTCTTGCGGCATGGATCGGATGGCCAGAGGCCTGTTAGAGTCTGATCAAGAGTAGTTCTCTGATACTGTTTATGTTTTGGGGCTTTAAGATGTAGTGAAAATTTAGTACAGGGGCAAAATGATAATTTTAAATCTTTTTCAAAATTACTATTTTACAGCAAATTATTAATTAATCTCATTAATTAATACTAATTAACCCTACACTATGATCTAAATATGATACAACAGCATGCATTTAAATTTGAAATTCAAATTTGAATCAGTAAACCTTTTACAGTACTGTGTTCAGAACACATCACCTTTTACGGGTAGTCGATCACCACAATCTGATCACCGTCGGGGGGCTCTGATCATCACGTTATAGCCACACAAATATCTGGCCTCTGCGGATCATCCACACGAAGCTCCCGTCTGATCAGCTCCTCACGAATGCTAGTTCGTGATTTCACCCTTTTGATGGCAGATGTTGATCGAACTCCTTCGATCAATGTGTGCCGACTCTTTGGATGCTCCAGATCATTTGCACGGTTGCTTGAGAGGCTGATGGATCTCTCCCTGAAATTTGGTGGACTAACGATACTCGTGGCACACCAATCTCACTTCCCAAACCCTAGGTAGAAACCCTAGGGTACACTCTAGAAACCCTACGCTCAATTTTCTTTCTTTTCTTTCTTTTTCTCTCGGAAGGTTTTGGACCTTCACCTTATGCACAAACTTTACTCACGCCCCAAAGTTTCTCTCCTAAAATTTTTACGCACGTCCCACCTTTCTCCTCTTTTTAAAACAACGTCGAACGTGTCTTATCCGCGTGAAGAATAAAGATAAGTGGTTGCACATTTGAATTCAAATCAAATTTGAATTCAAATGCAAAACCAACTCATCCCTATCCACTTGTGCGTGAGAAGAGAAGGGGCGTGAGTTGATTTGTGCATGGAGAGTTTACATGAAAAATATTTTCTCGTGTAAAATATGGGGTGCACAAGATAAGACCATGGCGCATGGATTAGTTGGTTGCTCATTCAAATTCAAACTTTCTTTTGAATTTGAATGGCCAGCCAACTTATTTTTATCCAGATATTTGGCACACAAGGGTGGACGTGGGATGGCTTCTGTGTAGAGAAAATTCACGAGAAGTTGCTTCTCGTGAATTTAAATATGCACAGAAGAAGTGAGGTGGCGCAGGGAGAAAAGTCAAGGTGGTTTGAACCTAATTGAGCCAACCTAATCTAAATAGGTTAAGCACAATTAGAATAAATTAAATCAACTTAATTAGGCTTAATTAGGCTCAATAAAATCCTAATCAAATCAAAAATTAACTAAACCTAACCCCTGATCAAATCAGGACTAAACCACCTTAGCGATTAGGTCAACATTTAACCTAATCGGATCAATCCAAACTGAATCCAATTCAATTAGACTTGATCCAAAAATAATTACTCAATCAAATTGAGTTAATTAGTGATCAAATCACTAATTAAACCTCTCATAAATATTGAGTCCAAATCCGATGGGCAATCAGGCATCAGAGACCATCGATATGAAACCCTGATCAAAGAGTTCAAATTTCAAATTCAAAATTTAAAATTCAAAATTTGACCCCGGTACCCAAAATGTGTGGAACTCATGATCAGAGAATCCTAATTCTCAATCATAGAGTCTCAGACACATAAGATTCATAATCAGCCATCTGATCAGAAAGGAACCACTAATGTGTGTGACCCCGCAGGTTCGAACCTAAGCCGGTAGCACAGGAACAATTCCTGTACTAATCGAAGTGACCATCTAGCAATGGTACCCGACGATCGGATAGGTCGAATAATCGCAATCGCAACATTCAGAACTTACGTGAATATGGTTACCGTATAATTCATCCCTTTTGACCCCTGTGTTTAGGACGACTCAGGGTTAAACTGTCAACCCTGATGATATCATCCGAATCGTGCTCAACTCAATTAGTCCTGTGACTCCTCACTAGGACTACCCTGGCCAAGGTTTTGCTAAATTGAAACACGACTGTACACAGCTCCTAAACTGGAGTGGTCAATCCCATCTTGACACACGCAACGACAAGTCAAGTACTTGACTACACCCAGCAGCCTTCCGTCATTGAATTAGAAATTCAGGTAGTCCAGTGCCTAAGTGCAGTGAGTTGCTTGCAAGTCACCATGGCGGTCTCAGGTCGGAGGGATATTTATACCCATATCCCATCGGAGCAAATCTTGAGAGCAGAAATAGCTCCAGAGTTGGTCACGTTCAGTGCAGATGTACCATTACATCTCACCTGTATGCCATAGGAGTGTCTCCACACTCTTTGGTTATGAGGACAACCAACCCATATGGCACACAACGACCTATGCTCGATAAACTTGTCGTCCTTGGTAACAACGTATCATTTGGTCGCGAACATGTTTAAGGACTAAGCGACAAATCCTCCTTTGTCGAGTCTAAATAGTCCTAAGGACTTCACCACAACACAGGATTCATTAGAAGATGAAACATTTGTGATGAAAAAATATCAAAATAATTTTATTTATTTATAATTCATGTACTAATACAAAAGGAGCACAACCGTCAACAGGCTGACGATTGGCTTTGGGACACTATTCCCAACAATCTCCACTTGGCCTAAAGCCTATCGGTGCAGTATCTAATACCCATCTTCGACTTGTAGTCATTGAACTCCTTCACCACAATGGCTTTAGTGAATGGGTCGGCCAGGTTCTCCTTCCCATCATCTTCTGAAGGTCGACGTCACCTCGATCCACGATCTCCCGGATGAGATGGTAGCGCGCAGAATATGCTTCGTCCGCTGGTGTGCCTTTGGTTCCTTCGCCTGAGCAATGGCTCCAGAGCTGTCGCAGTAGAGCAGAACTGGACCAACAAGGGAGGGTGCTACTCCGAGCTCGGTGATGAATTTTCTCAGCCACACCGCTTCTTTGGCAGCATCTGATGCAGCAATATACTCCGCCTCGCATACTGAATCAGCCACAGTGTGCTGCTTGGAACTCTTCCAGCAGACAGCCCCACCATTAAGGTAAAAATAAATCCTGACACACTCTTGCTATCATCGCGATCAGACTGGAAACTAGAGTCTGTAAACCCTATAAGTCTCAAGTCGATTCACCATATATAAGCCACTGGTCCTTAGTATTTCTTAAATACTTCAGGATGGTTTTAACAACCTTCCAGTGATTCTCTCCTGGATCAGATTGGTATCTACTCACTACCCCTAGTGAGTATGCCACATCTGGTCGTGTACATGTCATGGCGTACATGATAGATCCCACTGCCGAAGCATATGGAATCCTACCCATACGCTCTCTCTCTTGAGGTGTTGTCGGACAATCCCTCTTCGAGAGAGAAATTCCATGGCCTATCGGTAGATAGCCTTTCTTGAAATTTTTCATGCTGAACCTTTTCAGCATAGTATCAATGTACGTGGACTGGGATAAGCCAAGCAACTTTTTGGATCTATCCCTATAGATCCTCATCCCTAGGATGTAGGAAGCTTCTCCCAGATCCTTCATGGAGAACTGTGACGATAGCCAAATCTTTATTCCCTGTAATGCAGGGACATCATTCCGATTAAGAGAATGTCATCCACATACAATACAAGAAATACTACTACTGGACCATTAGCCCACTTATAAATGCAGGGCTCTTCTCCGTTCTTAACGAAGCCATACTTTTGATCGTCCTATCAAAACGTATGTTCCAACTCCGAGATGCCTGCTTAAGTCCATAAATGGACCTCTGTAGCTTGCACACCTTAGACTCATCTGTGGATGTGAACCCTTCAGGTTGTATCATATACACCTCTTCGTCCAGCTCTCCGTTTAGGAAAGCTGTCTTCACATCCATCTGCCAGATTTCATAGTCCAGATGGGCAGCTATCGCAAGCATAATCCGAATGGATTTGAGCATTGCCACAGGAGAAAACATCTCGTCATAGTCTATACCATAACGTTGACGATATCCCTTGGCAACCAGACGGGCTTTATAGGTCTCCACCTTTCCGTCTGCGCCCCTCTTCCTTTTGAAGACCCACTTACACCCTATGGGTTTTACTCCTTCGGGTGGGTCAACCAATGTCCACACATCGTTGACCTTCATGGACTCCATTTCGGATTTCATGGCCTCTAGCCATTTCTCAGAGTCAGGTCTCTGCATTGCATCCATGTAGGTGATCGGATCCTCATCGTTTTCATCAAGTTCGACAGGATCACCATCCCGGACCAAGAAACCATAGTATCTGTCCGGTTGATGTGGTACTCTACCAGACCGCCTTAAGGGTGCATAATCAATGGGCTCGGATCTGATCTAATCAAATCCGGTTCAGGTTCAGTAACATGTGTCGTTTTTTCACCTGTCGAACTTCGTCAAGTTCGACCTTAGAGGCAACAGTTTTTTCACTAAGGAACTCCTTTTCTAAAAAAATTGCCTTAAGACTGACAAACACCTTTTGCTCATCAGCAAGGTAGAAATAATACCCTTTGGTCTCTTTTGGGTACCCTATAAAATTACACTTGTCAGACCTAGGTCCAAGCTTGTCTGTAATTAAACGTTTAACATAAGCCGGACACCCCCAAACCCTAAGGTGCGAGAGTACTGGCTTACGTCCTATCCATATCTCATATGGCGTTTTGGCTACAGACTTACTCGAACTCTATTTAGAAGGTAACAAGCCGATTCGAGCGCATATCCCCAGAGGAAGATCGGCAGACCAGCAAACCCCATCATGGATCGAACCATGTCTAACAGGGTCCGATTCCTCCTTTCAGACACACCATTATGCTGTGGTGTTCAGGAGGAGTCCACTGAGAGAGAATCCCATTCTCCCCTAGATACGTCAGAAACTCATTGGAAAGGTATTCACCTCCTCGATCAGATCGAAGAGTTTTAATACACTTCCAGTTTATTTTTCTACCTCATTTCGAATAGTTTGAACATTTCAAATGATTCCGACTTATGCTTCATTAAATAGACATACCCATACCTAGATAGGTCGTCTGTGAAGGTTATGAAGTAGAAAAATCCACCTCTTGCACTTGAGCTCATGGGTCCACATACATCAGAATGTACCAGACCTAAGAGTTCACTGGCTCGCTCACCTTTTCCAGTAAAAGGTGACTTGGTCATCTTCCCAAGAAGACAGGACTCACAGGTTGGAAGTGATTCACAATCACTAACTTCAAGAATTCCTTCTTGAGCCAACCTGTTTATCCTGTTCTTATTGATATGACCTAGCCTACAGTGCCAAAGGTAGACTTCTGACACATTATCTATTCTAGAGCGTTTACCGAAGTTTTGAACCACATTAACAGGCTGTGATAGTAAGTAAATTCTATTATTTAATTGTCCAACAAATATTGTAACACCATTCAAAATGATATTGCAAATATTTTTTTTTATTAAAAAATCATAACCGTACATGGCCAAAAGGCCTACAGAAATAATATTTAATAAAAAACTTGGACAATAGTGACATTCACTCAGAATTACATTACGAGAATTGATTACAAGACTCATGATTCCTAAAGCTAGAACTGGAACTTTGCTTCCATCTCCAACGTTCAGGAACCTCTCGCCTTCATCAAATCTCCTACTGACCTGCAGACCCTGCATCGAATTACAAATATGATAAGGGCTTCCGGTATCCAATACCCAGGCAGTAGTATCACAAATCGAAAAGTTGCAAGGAGTTATCATATAATTACCTTGCTTCTTCTTTGGCCTGTTCGGGTCCAGGGAGGCAATGTATTGAGGACAGTTCCTCTTCCAATGCCCGTGCTTCTTGCAAAAGAAGCACTCCGCCTGGCTCTGGTCGTGCTTGCGCTTCTTGGTCTGACCCTGTGCTACTGTCCCAGCATGAGATTGCACCTTCTTATTTTTCTTCTTCTTGTTCTTCTTCCCCTTCCCAAAGGGTTGACGACGAGAAGAAGACCCTCCCACTACATTCACCGACTCCTTATGGAGTTGGTGATCCTTCTCAAAGTTCTGCAGCAACCCCAACAATCCGTGTAGTTTACTGCAGGCTTTGTCATTCGAAAATGAGTAAGGAATGGGAGGAAGGACTTGGGCAAGGAATTAAGGATCGCATCCTTACCGAGCTGCTCGTGCAGAGGAAAGCCCAATTTGCTTAGGCGCTCAATCATCTCGATCATGTACAGTACATGATCAGTGACTGAGGCCCCATCCCTCATCCGAGCATTGAAAATGGCACAACTAGTTTTGTGCCTTTCAACATCGTCAGGCGTGCCAAAGGAGTCGTTCAACATTTGAAGCATCTCCTGTGGCTGGGCGTTCTCAAACCTTCGGCTGAACTCGTCATTCATTGCTGCCAGCATAATACATCGAACGGTGGTGCGGTCATTGAGCCACTTCAAGTAAGTGTCTCGGATCGCCTTACTAGCGTTCGGAGCTGGCTCCTCAGGTGCTGGATCCGTTACTACATAAAGGATCCGCTCATGCTCAAGGACGATTTTCAATTTTCGATACCAGCTATCGAAATTGGGTCCCATGAGCTTGTCATTATCTAATAATGACCGGAGCGACAGGGTAGTGGCCATAGCTGCATAAAGAAAAATGAGACCTCTATTAGTACATAAATTAATACTAAAGACTTGGACTTTAGTCTAAAGTTTTTCTCAATATTTTTACGAACTGGTAGCCTCATCCTCCAATTCGAGGAATTACTTTAATTCCTTAATGGGTACTAGAATCCACACAGACTACACACGAGCCCAACTTTGGTTGGTCAACCCATGTGCATCTATGGGTAGGTTCTTAACCAGTTGTTTCTCTAAACAACTTCTAGTAATTGATTTTGCCCCAGAACCTAATCAGTAGGCTTTGGCCTCCACTGAAAAGATCTGGTTAGGTCCAACCATTAACATGACTTAATTTAGTGAATCGGACCAATAAATGATCAGGCCCGACTTTGGCCGGCCAACCTAACCACCATCAGAAAGACTCAATCAAATTATCATATTATGAATAATAATTCCATTAGCCAATGAGCACCAGGCCTTTGGGCCTCCAATGATCATTGAACTAATGGACTCATTATCATCACTTAATGGGAGGCTATGACTTAGTTATCATTATAACTTAATCATTTTAGGGACCTAATAATTTTGAGGATTTTATTAAAGAATAGTAGAGAAGAAATCATCCAGCCAATTTCAATCCTCCCACTGACTTCACCAAGTCAGATTAAAAAAGATTTAATTAAAGCTGGCATTAGGAGCACCTAAATCAGTCACACTGATTTACCTAATGACATGGGTGAGCTCTAATCACCAAGTGATCTAATCAAAATCTAACTTACCAGATTGGCCAGGTAAGTGAGATCAGTGGTGGGGATTTGCCATTAACTCGTCAATGATCGAATCAATGCGAGTAGCTCCCGCTTAAGAACCACTGGTCAAAACTGCCGAACTTACCTTAGACACCAACCGGTTCATTAGTTTTAATTTTGATCAACTTAGTAAATAGGGCTCCACCGCGTAGCCATGAATTAAGTCCATCTTGGTCTAGTTAAAGACATGGACCCATTCAACTACAACTATTGAAGTTGAGTCTAGAGTATCCTTGACCTAATCTAATTCAACTTTTGATTAGATTTGACCAATTACTCCATTTAGTCTATTTTTTAAGCTAACCTTAGGTCTAACCCAATTATGGACCTAATTCATCTAACCCATTGACCCACAAGTTTATGCAATTGTCTTAGGTCTTAATTCACAATTCTAGACCTACTAGACAACACTTAATTCTTTTAATTAAGTACTTGGGCTGATGGGTCAGGGTTTGGCATTTGAAAATAATTTTAAATTTTGAAAGATTTTATTTTTTGTTCACCAAATGTGTTGACTCATTTCACAAACGGGTCAGCACAATTCATAAACAGCAATCCTATTGCTCATTTCATAACAGAAAATAACTCAAAATAAATCATAAATTTTTTTTAGATCTAATCTAACACATTCATGATAAATTTTATAATTAAGTCCTTTCACTGCTTCATCGGCATGGGATATAATTGCATCGGCACCCCTACCGCCATAGGAGACCCCATCGAATGGGAAGAGAGGACCTTTAAACCCTACTTTTCTCCTATGACCGGACGGCCATGGCAACCAACCCAATTAGATTACTTGCTACTTGGATCAAGTATATCTAAATATACCAATTTCAAAATTTAAATTTTGAATTTCAAATTTAAATTTAAATTTAAATTTAAATTTTAAATTTGAGATTTCAACCAAATTTAAATTTTGAATTTCCAATCTTTGAATTTTAAATTTTGAATTTTGAATTTCAAATTTCAAATTTCAAATTTCAAATTTCAAATTTGAGATTTCAACCAAATTTCAAATTTCAAATTTTGAATTTCAAATTTGAAACTTCTAACAAATTTCAAATTTTAAATTTTTTTTTAAATTTTAAATTTTAATTTTGAATTTCAAATTTAAACTTATAGATTACACCTTAATCTACGCATGCATATGTATATCATATTCTAGAACCATGCTCTGATACCATTTGTAGCAAAATTTAGTGCAGGGGCAAAATGGTAATTTTAAAACTTTTTCAAAATTACTATTTTACAGCGAAATTATTAATTAATCTCATTAATTAATACTAATTAACCCTACACTAGGATCTAAATATGATACAACAGCATGCATTTAAATTTGAAATTCAAATTTGAATCAGTAAACCTTTTACAGTACTGTGTTCAGAACACATCACCTTTTGCGGGTAGTCGATCACCGCAATCTGATCACCGTCGGGGGCTCTGATCATCACGTCGCAGCCACACAAATATCTGACCTCTGCGGATCATCCACACGAAGCTCCCGTCTGATCAGCTCCTCACGAATGCTAGTTCGTGATTTCACCCTTTTGATGGCAGATGTTGATCGAACTCCTTCGATCAATGTGTGCCGACTCCTCGATGCTCCGATCATTTGCACGTTGCTTGAGAGGCTGATGGATCTCTCCCTAAAATTTGGTGGACTCACGACACTCGTGGCACACCAATCTCACTTCCCAAACCCTAGGTAGAAACCCTAGGGTACACACTAGAAACCCTGCGCTCAATTTTCTTTCTTTTCTTTCTTTTTCTCTCGGAAGGTTTTGGACCTTCACCTTGCGCACAAACTTTCCTCACACCCCAAAGTTTCTCTCCTAAAATTTTAGCACGTCCCACCTTTCTCCTCTTTTTAAAACAACATCGAACGTGTCTTATCCGCGTGAGAGGATAAAGATAAGTGGTTGCACATTTGAATTCAAATCAAATTTGAATTCAAATGCAAAACCAACTCATCCCTATCCACTTGTGCTGAGAAGAGAAGGGGCGTGAGTTGATTTGTGCATGGAGAGTTTACACGAGAAATATTTTCTCTGTAAAATATGGGGCGCACAAGATAAGACCATGGCGCATGGATTAGTTGGTTGCTCATTCAAATTCAAACTTTCTTTTGAATTTGAATGGCCAACCAACTTATTTTTATCCAGATATTTGGCACACAAGGGTGGGCGTGGGATGGCTTCTGCGTGGAGAAAATTCATGAGAAGTTGCTTCTCGTGAATTTAAATATGCACAGAAGAAGTGAGGTGGCGCAGGGAGAAAAGTCAAGGTGGTTTGAACCTAATTGAGCCAACCTAATCTAAATAGGTTAAGCACAATTAGAATAAATTAAATCCAACTTAATTAGGCTTAATTAGGCTCAATAAAATCTAATCAAATCAGAATTAACTAAACCTAACCCCTGATCAAATCAGGGACTAAACCACCTTAGCGATTAGGTCAACATTTAACCTAATCGGGTCAATCCAAACTGAATCCAATTCAATTGGACTTGATCCAAAAATAATTACTCAATCAAATTGAGTTAATTAGCGATCAAATCACTAATTAAACTCTCATAAATATTGAGTCCAAATCCGATGGGCAATCAGGCATCAGAGACCATCGATATGAAACCCTGATCAAAGAGTTCAAATTTCAAATTCAAAATTTAAAATTCAAAATTTTGACCCCGGTACCCAAAATGTGTGGAACTCATGATCAGAGAATCCTAATTCTCAATCATAGAGTCCAGACACATAAGACTCATAATCAGCCATCTGATCAGAAAGGAACCACTAATGTGTGTGACCCCGCAGGTTCGAACCTAAGCCGGTAGCACAGGAACCAATTCCTGTACTAATCGAAGTGACCATCTAGCAATGGTACCCGACGATCGGATAGGTCGAATAATCGCAATCGCAACATTCAGAACCTACGTGAATATGGTTACCGTATAATTCATCCCTTTTGACCCCTGTGTTTAGGACGACTCAGGGTTAAACTGTCAACCCTGATGATATCATCCGAATCGTGCTCAACTCAATTAGTCCTGTGACTCCTCACTAGGACTACCCTGGCCAAGTTTTGCTAAATTGAAACACGACTGTACACAGCTCCTAAACTGGAGTGGTCAATCCCATCTTGACACACGCACCGACAAGTCAAGTACTTGACTACACCCAGCAGCCTTCCGTCATTGAATTAGAAATTCAGGTAGTCCAGTGCCTAAGTGCAGTGAGTTGCTTGCAAGTCACCGTGGCGGTCTCAGGTCGGAGGGACATTTATACCCATATCCCATCGGAGCAAATCTTGACAGCAGAAATAGCTCCGGAGTTGGTCACGTTCAGTGCAGATGTACCATTACATCTCACCTGTATGCCATACCAGTGTCTCCACACTCTTTGGTTATGAGGACAACCAACCCATATGGCACACAACGACCTATGCTCGATAAACGTTGTCGTCCTTGGTAACAACGTATCATTTGGTCGCGAACATGTTTAAGGACTAAGCGACAAATCCTCCTTTGTCGAGTCTAAATAGTCCTAAGGACTTCACCACAACACAGGAGTTCATTAGAAGATGAAACATTTGTGATGAAAAAATATCAAAATAACTTTTATTTATTTATAATTCATGTACTAATACAAAAGGAGCACAACCTCAACAGGCTGACGATTGGCTTTGGGATACTATTCCCAACAATCTCCCACTTGGCCTAAAGCCTATCGGTGCAGTATCTAATACCCATCTTCGACTTGTAGTCGTTGAACTCCTTCACCGCAATGGCTTTAGTGAATGGGTCGGCCAGGTTCTCCTTCCCGTCGATCTTCTGAAGGTCGACGTCACCTCGATCCACGATCTCCGATGAGATGGTAGCGGCGCAGAATATGCTTCGTCCGCTGGTGTGCCTTTGGTTCCTTCGCCTGAGCAATGGCTCCAGAGCTGTCGCAGTAGAGCAGAACTGGACCAACAAGGGAGGGTGCTACTCCGAGCTCGGTGATGAATTTCTCAGCCACACCGCTTCTTTGGCAGCATCTGATGCAGCAATATACTCCGCCTCGCATACTGAATCAGCCACAGTGTGCTGCTTGGAACTCTTCCAGCAGACAGCCCCACCATTAAGGGTAAAAATAAATCCTGACACACTCTTGCTATCATCGCGATCAGACTGGAAACTAGAGTCTGTAAACCCTATAAGTCTCAAGTCCGATTCACCATATATAAGCCACTGGTCCTTAGTATTTCTTAAATACTTCAGGATGGTTTTAACAACCTTCCAGTGATTCTCTCCTGGATCAGATTGGTATCTACTCACTACCCCTAGTGAGTATGCCACATCTGGTCGTGTACATGTCATGGCGTACATGATAGATCCCACTGCCGAAGCATATGGAATCCTACCCATACGCTCTCTCTCTTGAGGTGTTGTCGGACAATCCCTCTTCGAGAGAGAAATTTCATGGCCTATCGGTAGATAGCCTTTCTTGGAATTTTTCATGCTGAACCTTTTCAGCATAGTATCAATGTACGTGGACTGGGATAAGCCAAGCAACTTTTTGGATCTATCCCTATAGATCCTCATCCCTAGGATGTAGGAAGCTTCTCCCAGATCCTTCATGGAGAACTGTGACGATAGCCAAATCTTTATTCCCTGTAATGCAGGGACATCATTCCCGATTAAGAGAATGTCATCCACATACAATACAAGAAATACTACTACTGGACCATTAGCCCACTTATAAATGCAGGGCTCTTCTCCGTTCTTAACGAAGCCATACATTTTGATCGTCCTATCAAAACGTATGTTCCAACTCCGAGATGCCTGCTTAAGTCCATAAATGGACCTCTGTAGCTTGCACACCTTAGACTCATCTGTGGATGTGAACCCTTCAGGTTGTATCATATACACCTCTTCGTCCAGCTCTCCATTTAGGAAAGCTGTCTTCACATCCATCTGCCAGATTTCATAGTCCAGATGGGCAGCTATCGCAAGCATAATCCGAATGGATTTGAGCATTGCCACAGGAGAAAAGTCTCGTCATAGTCTATACCATAATGTTGACGATATCCCTTGGCAACCAGACGGCTTTATAGGTCTCCACCTTTCCGTCTGCGCCCCTCTTCCTTTTGAAGACCCACTTACACCCTATGGGTTTTACTCCTTCGGTGGGTCAACCAATGTCCACACATCGTTGACCTTCATGGACTCCATTTGGATTTCATGGCCTCTAGCCATTTCTCAGAGTCAGGTCTCTGCATTGCATCCATGTAGGTGATCGGATCCTCATCATTTTCATCAAGTTCGACAGGATCACCATCCCGGACCAAGAAATCATAGTATCTGTCCGGTTGATGTGGTACTCTACCAGACCGCCTTAAGGGTGCATAATCAATGGGCTCCGGATCTGATCTAATCAAATCCGGTTCAAGTTCAGTAACATGTGTCAGTTTTTCCACCTGTCGAACTTCGTCAAGTTCGACCTTAGAGGTAACAGTTTTTTCACTAAGGAACTCCTTTTCAAAAAAATTGCCTTAAGGCTGACAAACACCTTTTGCTCATCAGCAAGGTAGAAATAATACCCTTTGGTCTCTTTTGGGTACCCTATAAAATTACACTTGTCAGACCTAGGTCCAAGCTTGTCTGTAATTAAACGTTTAACATAAGCCGGACACCCCCAAACCATAAGGTGCGAGAGTACTGGCTTACGTCCTATCCATATCTCATATGGCGTTTTGGCTACAGACTTACTCGAAACTCTATTTAGAAGGTAACAAGCTGATTCGAGCGCATATCTCCAGAGGAGATCGGCAGACCAGCAAACCCCATCATGGATCGAACCATGTCTAACAGGGTCCGATTCCTCCTTTCAGACACACCATTATGCTGTGGTGTTCCAGGAGGAGTCCATTGAGAGAGAATCCCATTCTCCCTAGATACGTCAGAAACTCATTGGAAAGGTATTCACCTCCTCGATCAGATCGAAGAGTTTTAATACACTTCCCAGTTTGTTTTTCTACCTCATTTCGGAATAGTTTGAACATTTCAAATGATTCCGACTTATGCTTCATTAAATAGACATACCCATACCTAGATAGGTCATCTGTGAAGGTTATGAAGTAAAAAATCCATCTCTTGCACTTGAGCTCATGGGTCCACATACATCAGAATGTACCAGACCTAAGAGTTCACTGGCTCGCTCACTTTTTCCAGTAAAAGTGACTTGGTCATCTTCCCAAGAAGACAGGACTCACAGGTTGAAAATGATTCACAATCACTAACTTCAAGAATTCCTTCTTGAGCCAACCTGTTTATCTGTTCTTATTGATATGACCTAGCCTACAGTGCCAAAGGTAGACTTCTGACACATTATCTATTCTAGAGCATTTACCGAAGTTTTGAACCACATTAACAGGCTGTGATAGTAAGTAAATTCTATTATTTAATTATCCAACAAATATTGTAACACCATTCAAAATGATATTGCAAATATTTCCTTTTATTAAAAAATCATAACCGTACATGGCCAAAAGGCCTACAGAAATAATATTTAATAAAAAACTTGGCAATAGTGACATTCACTCAGAATTACATTACAAGAATTGATTACAAGACTCATGATTCCTAAAGCTAGAACTGGAACTTTGCTTCAATCTCCAACGTTCAGGAACCTCTCGCCTTAATCAAATCTCCTACTGACCTGCAGACCCTGCATCGAATTACAAATATGTTAAGGGCTTCCGGTATCCAATACCCAGGCAGTAGTATCACAAATCGAAAAGTTGCAAGGAGTTATCATATAATTACCTTGCTTCTTCTTTGGCCTGTTCGGTCCAGGGAGGCAATGTATTGAGGACAGTTCCTCTTCCAATGCCCCTGCTTCATGCAAAAGAAGCACTCCGTCTGGCTCTGATCGTGCTTGCGCTTCTTGGTCTGACCCTGTGCTACTGTCCCAGCATGAGATTGCACCTTCTTATTTTTCTTCTTCTTGTTCTTCTTCCCCTTTCCAAAGGGTTGACGACGAGAAGAAGACCCTCCCACTATATTCACTGACTCCTTATGGAGTTGGTGATCCTTCTCAAAGTTCTGTAGTAACCCCAACAATCCGTGGTAGTTTACTGCAGGCTTTGTCATTCGAAAATGAGTAAGGAATGGGAGGAAGGACTTGGGCAAGGAATTAAGGATCGCATCCTTACCGAGCTGCTCGTGCAGAGGAAAGCCCAATTTGCTTAGGCGCTCAATCATCTCGATCATGTACAGTACATGATCAGTGACTGAGGCCCTATCCCTCATCTGAGCATTGAAAATGGCACAACTAGTTTTGTGCCTTTCAACATCGTCAGGCGTGCTAAAGGAGTCGTTCAACATTTGAAGCATCTCCTGTGGCTGGGCGTTCTCAAACCTTCGGCTGAACTCATCATTCATTGCTACCAGCATAACACATCGAACGGTGGTGCAGTCATTGAGCCACTTCAAGTAAGTGTCTCGGATCGCCTTACTAGCGTTCGGAGCTGGCTCCTCAGGTGCTGGATCCGTTACTACATAAAGGATCCGCTCATGCTCAAGGATGATTTTCAATTTTCGATACCAGCTATCGAAATTAGATCTCATGAGCTTGTCAGTATCTAATAATGACCGGAGCGACAGGGTAGTGGCCATAGCTGCATAAAAGAAAATGAGACCTCTATTAGTATATAAATTAATACTAAAGACTTGGACTTTAGTCTAAAGTTTTTCCCAATATTTTTACGAACTGGTAGCCTCATCCTCCAATTTGAGGAATTACTTTAATTCCTTAATGGGTACTAGAATCCACACAGACTACACACGAGGCCAACTTTGGTTGGTCAACCCATGTGCATCTATGGGTAGGTTCTTAACCAGTTGTTTCTCTAAATAACTTCTAGTAATTGATTTTGCCACAGAACCTAATCAGTAGGCTTTGGCCTCCACTGAAAAGATCTGGTTAGGTCCAACCATTAACATGACTTAATTTAGTGAATCGGACCAATAAATGATCAGGCCCAATTTGGCCGGCCAACCTAACCACCATCAGAAAGACTCAATCAAATTATCATATTATGAATAATAATTCCATTAGCCAATGAGCACCAGGCCTTTGGGCCTCCAATGATCATTGAACTAATGGACTCATTATCACTCACTTAATGGGAGGCTATGACTTAGTTATCATTATAACTTAATCATTTTAGGGACCTAATAATTTTGAGGATTTTATTAAAGAATAGTAGAGAAGAAATCATCCAGCCAATTTCAATCCTCCCATTGACTTCACCAAGTCAGATTAAAAAAGGATTTAATTAAAGCTGGCATTAGGAGCACCTAAATCAGTCACACTGATTTACCTAATGACATGGGTGAGCTCTAATCACCAAGTGATCTAATCAAAATCTAACTTACCAGATTGGCCAGGTAAATGAGATCAGTGGTGGGGATTTGCCATTAACTCGTCAATGATCGAATCAATGCGAGTAGCTCCCGCTTAAGAACCACTGGTCAAAACTGCCGAACTTACCTTAGACACCAACCGGTTCATTAGTTTTAATTTTGATCAACTTAGTAAATAGGGCTCCACCGTGTAGCCATGAATTAAGTCCATCTTGGTTTAGTTAAAGATATGGACCCATTCAACTACAACTATTGAAGTTGAGCCTAGAGTATCCTTGACCTAATCTAATTCAACTTTTGATTAGATTTGACCAATTACTCCATTTAGTCTATTTTTTAAGCTAACCTTAGGTCTAACCCAATTATGGACCTAATTCATCTAACCCATTGACCCACAAGTTTATGCAATTGTCTTAGGTCTTAATTCATAATTCTAGACCTACTAGACAACACTTAATTCTTTTAATTAAGTACTTGGGCTGATGGGTCAGGGTTTGGCATTTCGAAAACAATTTTCAAATTTTGAAAGATTTTATTTTTTGTTCACCAAATGTGTTGACTCATTTCACAAACGGATCGGTACAATTCATAAACAGCAATTCTATTGCTCATTTCATAACAGAAAATAACTCAAAATAAATCATAAATTTTCTTTTAGATCTAATCTAACACATTCATGATAAATTTTATAATTAAGTCCTTTCACTGCTTCATCGGTATGGGATATAATTGCATCGGCACCCCTACCGCCATAGGAGACCCCATCGAATGGGAAGAGAGGGCCTTTAAACCCTACTTTTCTCCTATGACCGGACGGCCATGGCAACCAACCCAATTAGATTACTTGCTACTTGGATCAAGTATATCTAAATATATCAATTTCAAAATTTAAATTTTGAATTTCAAATTTCAAATTTTAAATTTCAAATTTGAGATTCAACCAAATTTTAAATTTTGAATTTCTAATCTTTGAATTTTAAATTTTGAATTTTGAATTTCAAATTTTAAATTTCGAATTTCAAATTTTAAATTTCAACCAAATTTCAAATTTTGAATTTCAAATTTGAAACTTCTAACAAATTTCAAATTTTAAATTTCAAATTTTAAATTTTTTGAATTTTAAATTTTGAATTTTAAATTTAAACTTATAGATTGCACCTTAATCTACGCATGCATATGTATATCATATTCTAGAACCATGCTCTGATACCATTTGTTAGAAGATTTAGTGTAGGGGCAAAATGGTAATTTTAAAACTTTTTTAAAATTACTATTTTACAGTGAAATTATTAATTAATCT
Source organism: Elaeis guineensis (assembly GCF_000442705.2). Classification (NCBI taxonomy): domain Eukaryota; kingdom Viridiplantae; phylum Streptophyta; class Magnoliopsida; order Arecales; family Arecaceae; genus Elaeis; species Elaeis guineensis. The sequence continues at coordinate 27,592,005 of NC_025996.2, forward strand.
CATTAATTAATATTAATTAACCCTACACTAGGATCTAAATATGATACAATAGTATGTATTTAAATTTAAATTTGAATCAGTAAACCTTTTACAGTACTGTGTTCAGAACACATCACCTTTTGTGGATAGTCGATCACCGCAATCTGATCACTGTCGGGGGGCTCTGATCATCATGTCATAACCACATAAATGTCTAGCCTCTGTGGATTATCCACACGAAGCTCCCGTCTGATCAGCTCCTCACGAATGCTAGTTCGTGATTTCACCCTTTTGATGGCAGATGTTGATCGAACTCCTTCGATCAATGTGTGCCGACTCCTCGGATGCTCTGGATTATTTGCATGGTTGCTTGAGAGGCTGATGGATCTCTCTCTAAAATTTGGTGGACTCACGACACTCGTGGCACACCAATTTCACTTCCCAAACCCTAGGTAGAAACCCTAAGGTACACACTAGAAACCCTGCACTCAATTTTCTTTCTTTTCTTTCCTTTTCTCTTGGAAGGTTTTGGACCTTCACCTTGCGCACAAACTTTCCTCACACCCCAAAGTTTCTCTCCTAAAATTTCTACACACGTCCCACCTTTCTCCTCTTTTTAAAATAACATCGAACGTGTCTTATCTGCGTGAGAGGATAAAGATAAGTGGTTGCACATTTGAATTCAAATCAAATTTGAATTCAAATGCAAAACCAACTCATCCCTATCCACTTGTGCATGAGAAGAGAAGGGGTGTGAGTTGATTTGTGCATGGAGAGTTTACACGAAAAACATTTTCTCATGTAAAATATGGGGCGCACAAGATAAGACCATGGCGCATGGATTAGTTGGTTGCTCATTCAAATTCAAACTTTCTTTTAAATTTGAATGGCCAACCAATTTATTTTTATCCAGATATTTGGCACAAAAGGGTGGGTGTGGGATGGCTTCTGCATGGAGAAAATTCATGAGAATTGCTTCTTGTGAATTTAAATATGCATAGAAGAAGTGAGGTGGCGCAGGGAGAAAAGTCAAGGTGGTTTGAACCTAATTGAGCCAACCTAATCTAAATACGTTAAGCACAATTAGAATAAATTAAATCCAACTTAATTAGGTTTAATTCGACTCAATAAAATCCTAATCAAATCAAGAATTAACTAAACCTAACCCCTGATCAAATCAGGGACTAAACCACCTTAGCGATTAGGTCAACATTTAACCTAATCGGGTCAATCCAAACTGAATCCAATTCAATTGGATTTGATCTAAAAATAATTACTCAATCAAATTGAGTTAATTAGTGATCAAATCACTAATTAAACCTCTCATAAATATTAAGTTCAAATCCGATGGGCAATCAGGCATCAGAGACCATCAATATGAAACCCTGATCAAAGAGTTCAAATTTCAAATTCAAAATTTAAAATTCAAAATTTTGACCTCGGTACCCAAAATATGTGGAACTCATGATCAGAGAATCCTAATTCTCAATCATAGAGTTCCAGACACATAAGACTCATAATCAGCCATCTGATCAGAAAGAAACCACTAATGTGTGTGACCCCGCAGGTTCGAACCTAAGCCGGTAGCACAAGAACCAATTTCTGTACTAATCGAAGTGACCATCTAGCAATGGTACCCGATGATCGGATAGGTCGAATAATCACAATCGCAACATTCAGAACCTACGTGAATACGGTTACCGTATAATTCATCTCTTTTGACCCCTGTGTTTAGGACGACTCAGGGTTAAACTGTCAACCTTGATGATATCATCCGAATCATGCTCAACTCAATTAGTCCTGTGACTCCTCACTAAGACTACCCTGGCCAAGGTTTTGCTAAATTGAAATACGACTGTACACAGCTCCTAAACTGGAGTGGTCAATCCCATCTTGACACACGCACCGACAAGTCAAGTACTTGACTACACCTAGCAGCCTTCCGTCATTGAATTAGAAATTCAAGTAGTCCAGTGCCTAAGTGCAGTGAGTTGCTTGCAAGTCACCGTGGTGGTCTCAGGTCGGAGGGACATTAATACCTATATCCCATCGGAGTAAATCTTAATAGCAAAAATAGCTCCGGAGTTGGTCACGTTCAGTGCAGATGTACCATTATATCTCACCTGTATGCCATACCAGTGTCTCCACACTCTTTGGTTATGAGGACAACCAACCCATATGGCACACAACGACCTATGCTCGATAAACGTTGTCGTTCTTGGTAACAACGTATCATTTGGTCGCGAACATATTTAAGGACTAAGCGACAAATCCTCCTTTGTCGAGTCTAAATAGTCCTAAGGACTTCACCACAACATAGGAGTTCATTAGAAGATGAAACATTTGTGATAAAAAAATATCAAAATAACTTTTATTTATTTATAATTTATGTACTAATACAAAAGGAGCACAACCGTCAACAGGCTGACGATTGGCTTTGGGACACTATTCCCAACATGGCATACATGAGGCTCCCTATTGCCGAAGCATAAGGGATCTTGCTCATGCGTTCAATCTCCTCAGGTGTGCTAGGGCACATCTTCTTGGAGAGATGAATGCCATGTCTAAAAGGTAATAAACCTCTTTTGGAGTTTTTCATGCTAAACCTTTTTCGCACCTCCTCTATGTACATCTTCTGTGAAAGTCCGAGCATCCTATTTGGTCTATCTCTATATACTTTAATACCCAGCATAAAGGATGTCTCTCCTAGATCTTTCATAGAGAACTTCTTAGACAACTATACTTTGACTGAGATCAACATGGGAATATCATTTTCAATTAGGGGGATGTCATCTACGTACAATACGAGGAAGACAACTGCACTCCCACTGACCTTTTTGAACACACATGGTTCCTCCTCGTTCTTGATGAAACCAAATATTTTCATGACATCATTGAAACAAGTATTCCAACTCCAAGATGCTTGCTTAAGTCCACAAATGAACCTTTGTAGCTTGCAGATCTTGTGATCATCATCACTGGATGTGAAACCAAGCTGCTGTTCCATATACATATCTTCCTCAAGATGTCCATTTAAGAACACCGTTTTCACATCCATCTGCCATATTTCATAATCGAAATAGGCTGCAACAGTAAGCAATGTGCGGATGGATTTTAGCATGGCTATGGGCGAAAAGGTATCTTGATAGTCAATGCCTTCGCGCTGACTATAACCTTTCGCTACGAGCCTAGCCTTGAATGTCTCCACATTTCCATCTGCACCTATCTTTCTCTTGAAGATCCATTTACACCCAATAGGTACAATATCTTCAGGTGGATCTATTAAGGTCCAGACTTGGTTTGAGTGCATCGAGTCAATTTCTGATCTCATTGCCTCTAATCATTTCTCGGAGTTGATATCTGATATCACCTCATCATAGGTCTTGGGATCATCACCATGAGCCCCATTTCCCATGAGGAATATTTCCTCTACTTCCTCTTGTTTGGTATCTAAGTACCTTTCAGGATGATGAGAAATCCTAGTCGATCTACGAGGTGGAAGAGGTTATGTTGGGACTGGTTCTGATTGATTAGGTTCATCAGGTTCTTGAGCTCGTTGCTTTTGGGAGACATTCTCCTTGAGCTTAACTATTCTTCTGATGCCACCATCTTGAATAAACTATTTTTCAAGAAAAATAGTATTTCAACTCACAATCACATTGTGATCTTTCAAAATATAGAAATAGTATCCTAATGACTCTTTAGGATATCCTATGAATCGAGCTCTAAAAGACCTGAACTCTAACTTGTCCGCCTGCTGTCTCTTGACATGAGCTGGACAACCCTAAATTCTGAGATGATTCAGACTTGGCTTCTTACCATGCCATATCTCATATGGTGTGGTAGGAACAGTTTTAGAGGGAACCCTATTCAATACATAAATTACTATCATGAGACAGTGTCCCCAAAGAAATTTGGAGAGGTCCGTGAAGCTCATCATGGAACGGACCATATCTAATAGAATCCGATTTCTCCATTCTGAAACCTCGTTGAGTTGAGACGTTCCAGGTGGAGTCCATTAAGAGACTATGCCATTGTCCTTAAGATAGTCTAGGAACTCCCGACTAAGGTATTCACCTCCTCGATCTGATTGAAGAACCTTAATGGGCTTTCCTGTTTGTTTTTCTACCTCATGTCTGAATTCTTTGAACCTTTCAAAGGCTTCAGACTTGTGTTTCATTAGAAATACATACCTGTACCTAGACATATCATCGATAAAGGTAATGAAGTAGATGTAGTTGCCTCTAGCCGGCACATCAAATGGGCCGCACACATCCGTATGTACTAAGGCAAGTAGGTCTGTGGCCCTTTCCTCATGTCCCACAAAAGGAAGCTTGATCATTTTACCTTGAAGGCATGATTCACAAACTGGATATTACTCGAAAGTCAACGAACTCAATAGCCCAGATTTCTCCAATTTGTTAACCTTGTCTTCCGCTATATGACCTAGCCTTAGGTGCCACAGATACTTATCATTTAGACTATCTCTAGGCCTTTTAATTCCTATGGCATTCACATTTTGCTCAATATTAAATACAGATACATCAATATGTATCTGATAGACATCGTTAATAAGAAAACCATCTGCAACTTTATTATTTTTATAAAAAATATTATAATGGATCTTATGAAAGCTAATCATATAGCCTTCTTATACTAATCATGAAACAGAAATCAAATTCCTACTTGCTACAGGCACATAATAACAGTCTCTTAAAACTAAATCTAATCCTAATGGTAATCGCAGAGGGTAGGTTCCTACAGCCACAGAGCAACTCTTGCTCGTTTCCCGATGCATAGGATCATCTCCTCATCCCTCAGCCTCCTGCTCTCCTCAAGATCCTGCATAGAAGTGCACAAATGAGTACTAGAACCAGAGTCAAGCACCTAACTAGATGCAGAAGAAATCATAAGATTAGATTCTAAAATGAGCATACCTCTAGAAGGACCATCCTTCTTGTTCTTCAGGGTGGTCAGGTACTGATGACAGTTCCGCTTCCAATGGCCGTCTGATTGGCAGTGGAAATATTTTCCCTTATCAACAGCCTTCTTCTTCGATTCTGTCTTCTTCTTCTTGCCATCCACCTTTTGCTTCTTTGCAGACTTCTTTTTCTTTTCAAAAGACTTTCTCTTGGAAGAAGTCCGCTCCACAGTAAGAGCTGAGCCTTTTGAACCCTTCATAGAAAGCTCAGCCGTAACCAACATGTTCATTAACTCGGCCAAGGTACACTGCATCTTATGCATATGGAAGTTCATGATGAACTGACCATATGCATCGGACAAAGACTGAAGGATCATATCAATCTGAAAATTCTTATCTAAGATGATATCGAGCTTCTCAAGCTCCTCAAGATCCTTGATCATTGTCAAACAATGATCTTGGACTGACTATCCATCACACATCTTGGCCTTAAAAAGTCTTTGACAGACTTGATACTTGGCCACGCGACTCTATTCACCAAACAACACTTGTAGGTGAGCCAACATTAGGCGGGTAGTCAAAATGTTCTCATGTTGGTGCTGCAAGTCATCAGACATTTTATCCAACATGTAGTACCTTGCTTTGTTATCATCATCCATCCACTTTTCCAGAGAGGCTCTCTGTTCAGCAGTCGAACGTGCTGGTATGGCAGGTGGGTCCTGGTCCAAGACATGAGTCAATTTTTTGGAATCCAAAATAATTCTGTAGTTCCGCAACTAGTCCTTAAAATTGGGTCCAGTCAGTCTATGGGTGTCTAGAATTTTGATCAGGGGGTTTGAGGCAGACATGTTTCCTGTAGAGAGTCAAAAATTTCTACTTAGATTTTATAATCAGACTCAACCAATTTATTTAGGATTTTTATTTCTAAACAAATTAGGCTCCCACTATTTTTTTAGATCCCTACACTCCCTTGGTAGAGATGTGAAAATCTCCATGATCAGTGATTTTTAGTGGGTGGTGCGGTCTCACCGACAGGCTCACCATCTCACCTAACAGTTATTGATGATGGGTCAACCGATGAGTGGACAACTCTTGTCCAATGATTATCTAATCATGGTGCCCCAAAACTTGGTCTCTAATTCATGAAGCTCACCGTGTCCGGGATATTGCTCCAATCCTTAGTTAAGTCAAACCCACCATTTGCACGAACTAGATTCTTGATTGGGTCCCTCACCGTATCCAGAATATTGAGCCCAACCCATCCTCTAATCCGTAGCATCCAATGCCTAATGGACATGGTTGGTCTTCTCGGTGCAACTGAGCCACTATAACCAGTCGAGAACAATCAACCCCGGGAAGGACCCGCACATCCACAATGGTGGAAGACCTAGACTTAATATTTTCTTAAGGAGATTTATTTAGGTCTCATTAAATTTGACTTGACATAGTCATAACAATTATGACTAACCTAGTGGCATGGGTTAGCTCGAATTGTTAGCCACCTCTAATCAGAATTGAGTCGACACATATGGCCAGGTAAGTAAGACCGGTGGGAGGGATATGCCATTAACTCGATAAGAACACATTCGAGTCGAGTAGCTCCCAATTAAAAATTAGTCGGTCGCATCTGCCCAACTTATCTTAGACACCAAATTATCGAACCAGAACTAATTGGGTTAGCCTACAATCCTGGCTCTAACCACTGAGCTAAATTAGGTCTTAACTTGATCGAGTCACATCTAAATGTGATTCGACCTTGACCCAGACTTAATCCTATTAGGTTGGTCAATTATTAGCTTTCATGATCCCACCTAACTAACTCTTGATTTGGTTTGATCAACCGCTAGACCTAATTGAGCTACCCAAGCCCGAATCCAATTTTATGAAAATGTCTTAGATATGAAATTCTCAATTTTAGACCTAACTTAATTTCATAAGCTTAATTTATTAATTAAGTTTGGGTTCATAAACAAAGCATGTAAAATAAATCTTAGGATTTCAGGATTTAGGGTTTTGCAAAAAAATTAGTTTTGATTTCTGATTAAGGATGAACACGTGGCACCCCTACACATCATATGAACACCCCATTGAATGGGAAGAGAGGGTCTTAAAACTTTACTTTGTTCTTATGATCGGACGGCCATGAAAAATATCTTAATCAGAAATATAAATTTAACTACAAAACTAGTTAGATCTAAATTAACATATCACATATATAATTTAAGATCTAACTAATACATGCTTTGCATACATCTCATGTATGAAAAATCAATCTAATTAATATACTTTTAGATCTGATACATCATATGTAAT
>NC_025996.2:27918349-27943967 GCF_000442705.2 Elaeis guineensis
CTGATATTTAGAATTTTAGTCATATTCTCAGGCTTTACCTAAGTATAGAATGTAAACTAATTGTTGCCCAATGTCTTATTCTTCAGAGTACTTATGTAGCTTGATGAAAATATTTAGAAAGATGATTTTTGGTATTTAAAACATATATAAGCTTTTTTTGGGGTGATGGATTCTACAATTTTGTTTTTTGTTTTCGCAAATCTCTCTTGTAACCTTTTTTTCTTCCATCTCTTTATTTTCTTCTCCCGAAAATTCTTTTGCTTTCTAAATTTGTTGTCAGTACGTTTGTTATATAATTCAAATTAATAGCCCTTGTTGCACGTATATTATACTTTATTCATCAATTGAAGCTTGAGAAATGGCCCAAAATGTAGCAAAAGAACACATACTTGACCTCAACAATAGCTTCCACCATTAAATTATATGTGGACTGCAAACAAACATATAGCAAAGTCTCGCCATTGTTGAAAGAAGATTTTATATATAGCTATAACAAGTCTCAAATATAATTTCGAAAATTCTCTCTAAAAAAAAGTTTTGAATAAAGTAAATAAAGCAAAAATATTTCCACGTAATAAATTACTGGAACAATTGCATGCATCTAGATAACAAACCTGTAGGTATGGCTTCAAGAACGACCAACCAGTCCCTATGAGGACGATCACAGTAAACAATAAAATCCCCTTAAAGAACCCAAACACGTAGAAGGCCACGTCCCACCCATGCGGCGTCCCGGTCCTCTTCACGTACCACGTATCCTCCGCAGCGCACACCAGCTTGAGCCCCTTGAACAGCAGCAACGCCCCCATCACCAAGTGAATCTTGTCCACCGTCGCACGCTTCTTGACGCAGATGAAGACCCACACCATGAAGAACACCGAGTACACCAGGAAGAAGGTGAAGTATATCTTGGGCAGCTGCGTCGTCCCCGCCGGCAGGTAATCCTTGTCGCCGCCGGCGCCTTCCACGTTGTACATCTCGGTCCTCACGTCCATGGTCACCTCGACGTCCGGCTGGCAGTTGCAGAACAGCAGGCTGTACTCATCTTGATTCGGGACCTCCACTGATCGGGTGCAGCTCCAGCCGGCGTCGAGGTCTTCGAATGTGAGGATCGGAACGACGAAGTGGCTCATGAGAGGGCAGAAGCGGTCGGTGTACAGGGATTCGTTCATGATGCCAGGGAACAGCGTCCGGCGGATGAGGAAGAAGCCCATGAACGTGGGGTTGACGTCGGATTTTTGTCGATGAGGTGGCGGCTTCCATGAGACGTCTTCGATGGAGACGACTGCATGGCCGCCATGCACGTACCCGAACTGCTCGAATAGGATTAGGTTCCTTGCGTCGGCGACGATTTTAGTGTTTTTGATCTCGGATTGGGTAACGGGCAGGGTGGATAGCAGGAAGGGGAGGAGGAGGAGGAGGTGGTGGTGCAGGGAATAATAGAGTGGGCCCATGAGATGGGGACTACTGTAAGATCAAAGATGAAAGAAGGAAAAGAATTGAATCAAGGACATGAAAAGGGAGAGAGATGATAGGGTGGTGGTGATGATGGTTACATTTCTTTTTGAGTTTTGGTAAGGGAACGTCCCAAGGGAAGAGAGGAGGGTGGTAAAGCAACAGAATATCGCTTTCCATGCCGTGGTTTGGGGGTGGTCAGACCGAATGGCTTTGACTGTTTGACATGTCCATGTAATTTGATGGGTTATATACCACCATGGAAATTATTAAACTGCCAGAATAACAGTTGTGTAACATGTAAAGCAGACGCTTAACATGTGTGACGTACATTGCATACAGTGGACATGATTGCTTGATAAATATGGCTCAGACTAATTAAGTCTCTTCTATATATGTGAACCATGCATATCATCTTATGCAACCCATGAGTCTTGCGTTCATACATAATATTATATATATGACCTGTAAGTAAACAGAGAATCTTTAGCCGCGTGAAAAATGAATTAGGCACTCATATAAGTTACACACTTTACCTGGTCGTTGGAAATATTGCATCCTGAAGTTTCCCCAAAATTTCCTCTTACTAGATATATCTTTATAATACTCATATATATCTGTGGTTAACCACAAACACTAAAATCCCCTAGGTGTGTACTTGTTCTGCAGATGAGAATAGAATCCTATCAATCCACAAAACAATCAATATTTAAAGAATTTGCTTTTAGGTTGGTTAGGCAGATATACAACTCAAGTCTTATAAATGGAAGAGCTGATGTACCATTTGTTGTCATCCATCTTGCGCTTCAGGACTGTACACTAACGCTATATATGTTTTCGCCTTTTCTTTCTCCAAGTGGGTGAGGCCCTGAAAAACTCCAAAGGATTTTGCTGTAACTTGTAATATTCATCTAGTATGCCTTGAAATCTGCAGACTACTAAAATAATAGAATTCTCAGGATGCACTAAACTTTAAAACTAATGCTCACATAATATTTAGAATTTTTTAATTTGTCATATAATTAACTAGTCATCTACAACCTCCCTACTTGCGGACCCAAGTTCATGGCAATGCTAAAGAGCAATGCAATTCTAAATTGAGGCATGCTTTTCAAATAAATAGGCCTCAACATGAAGAAAATTGGGAGAATTAATTAAAATAAAGGCATTATTCGCATCAACGATCATTAATTAATTGTCCTTTTTTATTTTGCGATAGCTATCGTTAATATGTATACTATGAAATGAATTCTTCATGGCAAGGTTTGCTGGTGCAATAAAGGGAAGGGTGAATGAAAAAGCACAAAAGAAAAGGAATGTCAACAAAGAATACAAAATCAAAAATATTATTTTAATAGTTAACTTTGAAGATAATCATTAGCCGTCGGACTGAAATTTTAACATAGTGCCACTGACCTCTTTATTTAGCTTGCAATTTCAAACATATCGACAGATTTATTATGGCTTAAATATTCTAATCACATTTAACTACTGTTTATGTTAATTGAGTTGTTTTTTGCCATTAATGTTGCTTTTTTTTTTCCCCTATCTAGTGCATGAAGATTAAATGGTGTTTCTACTGTATTAACTAACCTTTCAAATTTTAGTAGCACAAGAAGCATTCATCAATTTTTAAGGTCATGATATTTGTTCATACATATATTCAAATATTTCTAGAAACAAAAAAGAAAGTATAAGAATATAAATTAATTTCGTAAAAGAAATATAACCACTATATCTTAGTAGATTGGTTATCTTTAATGAAGAATAGCATTTGCCAAAATGCTAGAAAATTTTGTGTAGTATAATCATTCCTACTCCCAAATAACCTCCAAGCTGAATAAAAATCATCTGCTCTACTGAATATAAGTTGGTTTCATATATGATGAAACCAGACTATATATATATGGGTGAGTCATAGTTACCAAGAAATTTTTCTTTTTTTTTGAGAAAAAAAAGGGTTTCATGCACACGATTATTAATGCGAGAGTGATGCCTGTTGTCCCTCTCGGTACCACATAAAACTTCATTAGTTAAAAGACATCAAATTATTCTCGCATATCAATATTTTACTAGATATTGCCATTATTGCTTTATAAAGGCGCATGTTTTCTTCCTTTCCGCAGCAACAAGTCAGGAAGGAATGTTGCAGGAAGAACATAAATAATAACAATGCAGATAAAAATCTATATTTATCCGGGGATTCATCATCTCAATTATGTGCTTTACGATCATTTGGCAGATGACACAGCCTGACATCGTTTCCTAAGTAAAATGGATTGATTCTTTGTTTGAGTCTGGTATATATCTTAGTAGCTATAGCTAGCTGTTTTCTTCCAGAAGCAATGCCGCCCTTGCTTTCCCAATCCCTTAGAATGTCTGGTTCAAAAAGGAGATGGTCCACTCAAAGGCTCCTTTCCTCTTTGGTATTTGTTTAATATGGCGTATCCCACTGAACTACGATCACCATTACTCTTAATTATTCTAAAGTTTGATTGTTCTTTAAGCAAACCATATAAACAACACATATAAACAACACATGCAACTCATCTCAACTCGGTTCCACTTTCTCAGAGCTCAACTTGTTGATATAGCTCTAAAATTACTTAAAGAATGAGTGATACAATGTTTATTCTTTCAAATTAAGACATGATCAAATGCTACACTCTCTCGAGCTCCGCGAAAAATTGAAGATTAGGCTCTTGTCTCGGATAGCACATTACCGAGCCACCAAGACAAGAGGCTCTTGGCAATGGCATGTTATATTCACTGAATCCTTTCGATCATAATCAGAAAGCTTCTCGTAGTGAACATCTATTATAACTTTATCTGGTAGTGAACATCTATTATAACTTTATACTCCAATCCATACATCATCGGGACCAGGTGTCGCCAAGGCGAGGCGTCAAGGTCGTCTCCCCACGCTTAAACAATATAATAATAGATATTTTATTTCATGCTTACTCAAAATGGCATCCAACAACCCACATTCTAACTAATTAAATAAGATTGTTAAAGCCGAAAGCATGGCAAAAGGATCCTTGGATGTAGCATGTGGTGACATACCATAGGTTAGCTTTGTATATCAAGGGAACAACGGCCACCCACTACTTCTCTCAAGTTTTGGCGCATTCCTCTTCTTTTTTCTTTCTGATTAGGTGGCTGTCCCTCGAAGGCTTACGCCTCTATAAAAAGTCCCAAGATACGTGGTTGTAGGGTAAGTGGCTCGTACTTATTTTTAAAATGAACAAGGATCCAAGACTATGTCATTGAGGCACGGCAGGCCTTTTGATTTGATTCTCTGAATGGGCCATACTTATATTTCCAAAATTACCCTACTATGTGCTTGAAGCTAGCATGCTGCAATTGGTGCAACACAACTAGGTTTTGTCCGGATGCTTCCATATGCTTCACAATTAGCTAGAATAATCAATATACTGCATAAGAACATCAAATTTTTCGATTAAGAATGCACCATGTGTGGCATTAGGTGCATACCACGATGTGTCGAGATGCTTCCATATGCTACGTGTAGGATCATCAAATTATTCGATTAAGAATGTACCGCTAGGTCCGTACTACGATAAGTCTAGATGCTTCAATTTGTGACAAGTAGGGCCATCAAACTGCAACCAAGAAAGCAATGCTGATATTTGAAGTTAAATAAGGGAAAGTAGTTGCGCTAGGTGACCCAAGCAAACTCATTATTATGAGTACTTAGTAGGAGGCAGTGATGCACCAAAAAGAATTCCTTCAGATGCATATTTAAACATGGGCTAACATAATATAAGATGCATCTCAAAGGATTTAGGATGTGTTCGAACTAACAATTCGCCGCTTCTATTAAATGTAGGTTTAGATTCATATAGGATACTACTCAAAATCCGACCTAATTTGATATTGAGATTGTGTTTTCACTATGCTTTTAACTTTTGATCAATGAACCATTCTTGTTACGTTTACTAGACATATATTTACCATTTTCACATTTCTCAACAAATATAATATATCATTTTCACCAACATATTTTGGATTCCTATTAGATGAGTTATATTCAAGAAGATATTGCGCATGCTATGTACTTATTTGACAGGAACCGATCCCGCGTTGAGACCTACCTTGATTAAGCCTACTTATGTTCCCCAATTTGATGGAGACCTATCCCTAGCTCTCGCTTTTAATTAGGTCTAAGGGTATGGGTCCTTTTTTTTTTTTTTCCAACTAAATTCAATTGGATTGGTTGAGTTAATTGTATCCTTCTAAGTATCTATCTAAACATCGTCGTCCGTTAACCCTAGCAAGAAGATGGCTTCTTAACCTTCCATTGATGTTACCTGAGAAACATCACTAACAGGATGAGTTCAAAGTATCTAATGTTGCATGTAAATTTTCCCAGTCAAGTTATGATAAGACGACGCGGAGCACTACAAATTACTTGACACCTAAAGTTTTAGAAAACGACTTGACCGTGATATGGGATGTTGGTGCGCCAGAAAGTGAGGGTCCGTGTGGGCCATAATACTCTTGGTTTGAGATGGTTTGAACCGATTTTTATGGTCCTGGGTTGACTCTTGGTCAAATTTAGCCAACACGCTGTGGACTGGTCAGGTTCAAATCTATATAGGCCATCTGTTGACCTGAAGTGCCAACCCAACCCAAGGGTAAGGCGTTTCATGGCTAATTAGTGTGCACAACTGTGAAAAATTGACTCTCATATTGAGCCCGAGACCTGCCAACCGGCCTAGCAATAAGATAAAATAAAAAAGACAAGTAGGACTAAGCCACTAAGTATTCAACTAGATCTTTTTAGTTGCGAAGTTAAAACACCGAACTTCGTACTAGATCTTTTCGGAGTATAATATTTTAACTTCAACATTTTCATGATCTCAATTATTTTTGTTATTATATTTGGGGACCGTTCACTGAATCACTGTGATTAAACATCATATATAACTTGGTGCGAAACAGCTCATAACAGGGTGCTTGCTAGCTGCAACTGTTTAGCCAAGATATAGATTTCAAGATCACAGAGGACAAAAAGATCACTTCATAAGAATTAATAAAAATTCTGGATGGTGGTAGCAATAGTCGAATAAATTTTCATTGCTGGTACCATATCATCATTGTAACAAATCAATCAATAATCAAAAATGAATGAATTAAAAAAAAATAATATGAGGTATTACCGACGAACTGTTAGAATACATGATAATCAATAAAATATAAAAATTTTTATTGATTTATTACATATTTGACATGATATCACGTTGCAACGAATATTTTTTTTTTTTTTTTTTTTTGCAGTAGTCGAAGTTCATGGTACACAGGCCCCAAGGTTAACATGAAGAGGAGTTTGAGCACCATAAGAATAATATTGTGCAAAGATAGTGACCATTTAAGTAAATCCTCTCCTGATTACACGTTAGTGGGAGTGTGATGCTCTTGATAGGGACATAGCGCGGACGATTCGAAGTAGGGTATAAATACGAAGCCACGCTCCCCAACCATTGTCGCACTAACAGGGAGACAGCCTATAAGAGTGGTTCTTTAGGTAATTTGATCGGAACAATGGAGGGGCATTCCGGTTGGGGGACACTGGTAGATGGATGGAGGAAAGGTCCATGGACGGCCCAAGAAGATGAGATCCTCATTGAGCATGTCAACCAACATGGTGAAGGAAGATGGAACTCCATCTCCAAGCTAACAGGTGATCCACCAACTCGATCCCTATTCCCCATGCAAACTAAAGCAACTAATAATATATTTTTTTTTCTATGGACTTGGCGATTAATTGTGTTATACTATCATTTTGGAACTATATATGTTCATGTATATATCTTGTTGCATTGCTATGCCTTGATGATCTTAGCTTTAAATCAATTATATATTCTTCTTGGCTTTGTGTTGTAGGGCTTAGACGGAGTGGCAAGAGCTGCAGGCTAAGGTGGGTGAACTACCTAAGGCCTGACCTTAAAAGAGGGAAGATTACTCCCCATGAGGAGAATATCATTCTTGAGCTTCATGCTTTGTGGGGAAACAGGTGACACTACTCATAGAATTATTCTTTCTCTAATTATTAATGTTTTTTTGGGAATATATTTAATAAACTGAAGGCCATGGTATATGACAACGAGTAGGTGGTCCACAATTGCTCGGAGCCTCCCTGGGAGGACCGACAACGAGATCAAGAACTACTGGAGGACCCATTTCAAGAAGAGCAAGCCTTCGAAGAATATCGAGAGGGCGAGAGCTCGGTTTTTGAGGCAGCAACAGGAGCAACACAAGCTGAAAGAAGAGCAGCGCCAAGAAGAGCAGCAACAAGCTGATATGAGAGGGATGATGATGACCCAAGTAGAGGAAGCAGCACTTGCACCACAGGAGATGCAGGAGATGGCCTATATGTACCCCTTAACCTCTATGCTTCAATGGGGTGGTGGCAGCTGCTCTGTGAGCGATGGCTCCAGCGAGGAAGAGGTGTGGGGGAGCCTGTGGAACCTTGATGACATACATGATGATCTAGATGGGGCATGTCGTGGCGGTTTAACACTGCAAGATCAAGTACTTACTTTCTACTGAGACGAATATATACATATATATATATGTAATTAATATTAGCTCTCATGAAGAGAGAGAGAGAGAGAGAGAGTGGGGGGGTGGGGGGGGGGGGGTTTAAATATGTTATGTTGGTGGATAAGGATGCAAGCAATCCACTTTGAGCACTCATATTTTATGATCTCTTGAAACTTCACTTTGATGCTAAACTTTTCCTATCCATCTTTTTGTGACTTTATATGATCGATGAAAATATAAATATATGTAAAAGAACCCATTTCTCTGAAGTCCTATGGAAATTAAATGATTTGCATCTCTCTCTCTCTCTCTCATGTTCATTCCACTAACAAGAATCTAATCATCTATGTTGCTTGGTTTTAAAAAAGGCACGCCAAAAAAAAAAAAAAAAGAAGAATATTTTGTTGTGCATGATAGTAGTTGTAATCCGAGTGCGATTGCTATGTCCAGCCCAATGTTGGAGAGGCAGAGCATCTCGGAGAATAAAATCTCTAACTTGATAACAACCAGCACTAATACAAGCTGCATAGTTTTATAAGAGGCAGGAAAAGATAATTATCTAATTGAAGTTAAAAATGGGAGGTGTTGATCTTTTTATAAGTAAATCATTTTTTCCTTTCAAGTAAAGCCTATATATAATTAAATTATCACTTTTATTCATCTGGAAAAGAAAGCAATTGATGGTTACGTGTCCTCTATGGGCAGCAAAGAGGTTGGCCGATCCGAACTCTGATATGTTTTATTTACTGAATTCATTTATGCAACTATTCAAGTGAGAAAGCATAGTCTTGTGTAATTTAGGTGAGTTAAAACTAGCTAAATAAGGAACATTTTTTTAAATATATTTGCTAGTATTGCACTACTATGAGAACCAGCGTTCTGCAGGTGATACACATATTCATGTTACTGCTACGATGGTTATTAATTAGGGTATATACTTTTTGGACTCAAATAGTACTTCAAAAATTCATGCCCTTAGTATGCTAGTTGATACTAAACATGGTTCTATCTTTCATGCGAAAGAAGAATTCACCTTGCTTCATCACTAGTCCATATTTCATCACCCACTGTACAGATCTCAAAGCATTTCATAGTCTATCGTTCATCTGCTTGCATAGATCTCAAAGCCACTGGTAGATGATCAAATGGTAAATTCGCACGAAAGAAGGTAAATCCTTCTTTTGTGTGAAGGATGCAACTATAATCCAATTGTTACATGTCTATATATTTTCATCCTTGAGGTTGTGCATGGAATTGCCAATATACCGACATGTTTCATAAGTAGTAGATTGCCGGCTAAAATTTTAATCGAGCTTATTTAATAAATTACCAGAATTTGCCCCGAAGAGCCAACCCTAATAAGCTTGAGAACCCCACCCCACCAAAAGGAAAAATATACTTAGCTCGACAAGCAAGCTCAAACAAGCTTGCACAATTAGTTCTGCAGGTTGCTAAGATCATATACACCTTCCTCATTTCCAGCTGAGCCTGAGAATTTTAGTGCCCAGTTTGGCTTAGGTCATCTAAATCCAAAATGGGGATAGACATCTCCTTTACCTTAATTTGAAAGCAAAAGTAAAATCAGGTAATATTTTGCCACCTACCCTGAATTTTCTAGCCAAAATGTCTTTGTCATCTTGAACATTGGACATGTTTGAGGCAAAAAAAAAAACATAATCAATCTATGATCTTTTGGAACTTTCATGTATTTGGTCTTAGACCAATAAATTTAACGTGACTGTTCCCAAAAAAAATCTTGGTGTAGATAAGGATCAGGAGAAGCTCTTGATGGATCAATCAAAGCACTATAAATAAAATATTCCAATTAGGTAATTCACCTAGAATAACGACTGAAGTAATTTTTTTATCCCTATGGTTGCATGCACGATCTTAAGCCCCTAAAGCATAGTAGAAAGCGTGCAGAAATCTGGTCAACCTACTTTCTTACACCGTAAGGCCATATGGTTAATGTTGGCATATGTTTTAAGTCTAAAATATGCATGGCATAGGTTTTTCTAGTGCTTTTTATGCCTAATATGAGTACATCTAAGAAGATCAGAAAATAAAATATAGTAGAGAAGAAGAGAGATGTTGTAGTGGCCCCACAGTATTACCACCTAAAGGGGCGTTTAGTGTAGGGTGATCTATTTAGGATCAAGGATGACGTAGATAGAGATAATGAGATCACCATATTTGGTTATACAATGGTGATCCTACGTAGCGATAATTTTAAATACCCCCATCCCTCAAATCAGCATCCAATGCGGTGATAGCTAGGAAACCCGCTCTTGAGGATGGATATCCAATATCATATATTACGATGATCTTATATTAAAATATATTAATCAAAATATTCTCACGATTGAGAGACTTCGGGAAAGAGGAAACTTTTTTTGTCATGATATTTTTTCCATGTGTGTGGGGTGGATAGTTGAGACATCTTCTCCATGGAAGAAAGAAATGCACATGGGTACTTAGGGCGTCATTTCCACAGCATCATCTCCATGGAAGAGAAGAAAATCCTTCATTTTCTTCCTTCTCTCGTCACGCTGATTAGAAAGAGAAAAATATATCTGATTTTATTCTAAAATTTTCTCAATTCCAATTCTCATTCTCAACTCCCAACAAATTGTCAGGGATATTTTTGATATTATATAGTCAGCATCTTGAATTTTTGTAGCATACCAAACAAGTAGCTTGTACATATCCAAAATCTTTAATCACTATCCTATGACAAATTAAACATCATGATCTTAGATCACTAAAGATTAGATCATCTTAAAATTTGAATTACCAGTGATTTTAGATCGCCCAAACACCCCTAAGTGTTATGCTACATAGGATGTAATTAATCCAGTACACGGCTCTATTAACCTCGTGGCATACATGAGTGGCATGGAAGTTGATGCACCCTCTCATCAATTTGCCAATGTTTTGCATAACGGTTGTCCATAACCCACATTCATGTGACTCTAAATCTATCCAATCACCATAGCTGAGTCACTGCAGTTTAGCTTGGTTAACTTGGCAAAAAAGAGTTAGTTTAGATATAGTATAGTTTTCCACAATTATTCAAGCTACATAACGATTCATGAATTTTTATTGTTGGTTTAAATAAGGTGAAACCTTTTCCATATCCATGAAGGAGACTTCGATGGTAATTACTAGACTGATGTTTCTCTGCATACAATTTCAGCATTTGAATTGTAAATTTTTTGTACGCGTCCGCAAAAAAATATTGAAAACAAAAAAGTCACAACAAAAAGTCAGACAACCTTGCTTCTTCGTTTATTTTTTTAATAATTTTTAAATAAAAATAATAAGAAAATAGGTATGTTCGTGGAAAATTCATACAGATCATAAATTGTGGCGGAGATGGGATTGAGTTGAATCCAGGTACCAGCGAACTAAATCCATTGGCACTCTCGTAACAGAACCCAGTTTACAGACCGTTTTATTCTATTATCACGTTGGATGATGGATAATATATGTTTGAATGTATATAAACGTTATAAATAGATATATATAATTACGTAAATATTTATTGGAATCATATATAAGGCTTAAAAGCAAGCTGTGCTATAATCCACTGGCTGTACCCTTCTCCATTCGGAGGTGGTTTTCTTTTGAAATCAAGATAGGTGATTTCTTTCTTTTCTTTTCTTTTTTTTTTTTTTTTTAAGTTTTTGACATGAATAATTTTTCTATTATTTGGTCGAAATATTCATGGCACCCTTGACACCATTTTCAATTAAAAAATTGTAAGATTGTGTTATAGATTTAAATGGCCAAACTTGCTTGCTTTATGAGTAATAAAATGATTCGTATCAAATAATGATATGTATTAACTTCCTTAGAACATTCAAAGGGATTGTTGGCCGAGGAAGTCACAGAAGTTGCAGCAAATACAAATTAACTCCCTTTGTGACTACTGGAGCGTGCATAAGTGAATCATGTTAAATGTATGATCTGAAAAATTAATTATTGACTAATATATTATATTTTTTTAAAATATATTTTTATATTTAATTTATTAAAATTAATAAATAAATATTTTTTTTATTTATTCATATCTAATGTATCTGTGAATCATCCAAAAAATTAATGGACAATGACACATATTCTTAAGAGTTGAGAATTTGAGACATATGTCATTATAAGTAACTCCTGAATTGCTCCCGATCGTTGAATCATCACGGAGATGGCGATGAATTCATTAAGATTAATGCACGGATTGCTTTCCCTTTCGGATAGACGAGTTTCGAGTTTATAATATAGAGATACTAGAGCGAAAGTATAAGTGGTTGTTAAAGAACAACGGTACTGAGCGTGATCAAGAACGAGAAGTCATATGGATGTCTGCTCATTCATTAGTGACTATCTCGATGCTGTAGTTGTGCGAGTAATTATTTGACCTGCAGTGCTTCGACTGCTTACAGTAGGATTACTGTAGTTTCATAACATATAAACATAGTCCTTAGTCATTTGGGGCCTGACGGTATTCATTGGCTGCAGTAGATTCGCTGTAGGAGTAGAAATACACTTATAGGGGTCTATCGGCCTTGATAGTTAAGGAGTAGTTCTATGTGACCTAAAAGGTTAAGTCCTTAAGTTTGTGATCACAGCAGCGTGATAATGGAAAGAAGTTTCCATAGGATTCACAATTGAACTCAAGCTAATTATATCTATCATATGACGAATACTTAGGATTTGACAAAGTTCTATGACCTACATCCCATCGGGACTCTCAATAAAAAAACTTGATCACACGATAATTGCATTTAGGGGTTCAAATTTTTTTATTTTTTTAGATTGCCACTACATGCTACTAAGCATCATTGGTGGATTGTGAGAACTCATTTGGATTATTTTCAGAATCAACGATTCTTGTTGAGTTGAATTAGAATTGTTCCGATCCATCGAAAGGAGTTTCGATGATACTGTAATGAAGATCACAGTATGTCTCACTATCAGACAGAATAGAATCTGAAGAATCACACACAAAAGGAGCTTGACCTAATCAATAATTTAGATCATAATCAAATTATCAATTGGATTGATGGTTTAATTTAAAAACTGCTAATTTGTGAGAGTTACAAATTTAGTAACTGCTAAGTATTAGCATGAGGGACTTAATTGCAAGTGTTGTAATTTAATTGGATCTGATTAAATTATGGATCAAATCCTAATTAATTTACATCAGATTTAATTTAATTGGATTTGAATTAATTTAAGGCTAATTGGATTTAGTTATCCAAGTTAGACTTGGATTTCAATCTTGATTTAGATTAAGTTTGACAGTCTTTTCGAATTGGACTTGAATCGAGCTCGAATTAGATTCGATTGAATCTAAATTGGATCCAATTGATCTTGACCACCTAAGCGCACTTTATCTAAGCTTCTCTCTATTGATTCGCCGACCAAAGAGGAGTGGGGCGCTGATCTTCACGCCCTCTTTCTTGGTTGCATATGTGAGATAAGAAGAGGAGGTGCCAACTGTAACACCCTGAACCGAAGACGTGGTAGTTTGAGAGACTTGCATTTCATATTAGTATTTACTTAAATGTGACATGATTTATTATTCCTAATACATCTAAGTATTGAATGAGTAGTTGATTAGTGAAATAAAATATAACTCTAATTATTAATTAAGAGAAAATGGTTGAAGAATACTCTGCGCCACCACCCGGCCCCCCTCGCACCTCCTCCGCTTCTCTGTGCACACCCCCCCCCCAAAACCCACTGGTGGTCCGCAACTCCTCCGCGTGTTGGCCCCCTCCCCCCAGGTGCACCCCCCCATGCCTCCTTCGTGCCACCACCCGGCCCCCCGCACCTCCTCCACTTCTCTGCGCTATCCCCTCTCCCCTCTGTGGGATCGGTGCCTCCTCGGACCCACCCGTCCAAACTCCTAGTGGTCCGCGGCTCCCCTACACCCCCCCCGAACGCCCGTACCTCCTCCGATCCACCACCATCCTCCCAATCCCCCTGGAAGTCCACGACTCCTCCACCCTCTTCCTCCACATCCGATGCCGGCACCTCCTCTGCACTTCTGGTCCCACCTCCCCACCCACTGACCTCGGCCCATTGCTTCACCCAGGCGCCGCCGCCGCATCCCTGGCCATCAATGGCCCATGACTTCTTCGTGCCGTTGCCGCCACGCCCCCAACTCCCGGTGCCCGTGGCTTCACCTCCTATCCTCCGATGACCAAAGAAGATTTTTTGAAAAAAAAATAATTTGATTATGGCTAAAATAATTTTAATTTTTGAAATATTTATTATATCAATCATGCACTGAAATTTCATCAAACTGAAATCTAAATGATCCATATTTTATCTGATGATTTAAAATAGATAAAAAAAAAGCTTTTGGAGCATCACAGGAAAACAATGATTATATTTTATAATATGAATAAATTTTAGATAAATATAATAAATCATTGTAAATAACAAAAATCAATGTGGATATGGTGGCTGAGAGATAAGCAACAACTAAAGATCCTGTCTGTATATATATATATATATATATATATATATATATATATATATATATATATATATATATATATATATATATATATATATATATATATATATAATGCTAGTTCTTCTACGGATGCCGTTGGAGCCTTATCTTATTAATTTATTTATTTAAAAAAATTAAAAGATTAAAAAAATCAAACATTGATCATAATCTTAATAATGAAATGAGCGAAGCTTCCCCCAACTATTTACAATTGGTTTTATATTGTCGACAATTACAAAGAGGCCAACAATATCATTACAAAAGCATCAGTATAAACTGGATATGGAGTGAACGTATGATCAGATAAGTTGGACTTTTCTATGATGAATACTCAGGAGCTCGTTTCGAGAAGGGATGGTTCATTGGATCATGGACTGCATCGAGCGTCCGAGCTTCACCACCCTCATCAACGGTACTCCGACGAAATTTTGTCTTTTCTATAGGCCTTCGCTAATGTTGTCATCTCTCTCCCTATCTATTTATTTTATGTGCTCATGCCTTATCCAGAGCATTGAGAGCTATGGTTTAAGGTCGGTCTCTAGAGCCGTATTGGCTTACCCTAGGTGTCCACCTGCTTTCGCACCTTCTCTTTGCAGACAACTGCCTCTTCATCGAGCATACTTCCATCCGAAATGCAGTGCGCTTTGTCTCCATTGTCAGGGCCTACTGTCGGATGTCGGGGTGGTTAGTCAATATTCAGAAGTCTGCTGTCATCTTCAGTCTGAAGACGAAGGCCCAGGACAGATTGGTAATCAGGCACATCTTGAGTATTCTGGAGCAATCAGAGATGCTGACTTATCTCGAGGTTCTAATCACAGACCGTCGTTTACGGCGAATTGAGTATAGACCCCTGGAGCAGCGGATTCAGGAGCATCTTCAAGGATGGCATGCCAACGCTCTCTCCTTCATGTGCAGGATCACCTTGGTGAGATCATTGTTGAGCTCTATTTTGATTTACCTATTAGCTCATATGGTTGTCTCTGTTGCTTGTATTAGAGGGATGGAGCAGCAGTTTCGTAATTTTTTTGGGATCCACCTGCAACCGTCATCGGATCCATCTACTTTTCTGGGAGGTGGTGTGTCAGCCCTTACGGGATGATGGTTTGAGGATCCATTTCTTATTGATGAGGAGGGAGGCTCTGTTTGTCAGATATGCGAATAGATTTCTGATCCAATCGGACTGCTTGTAAATTTTTTAAATGCGTCCATACAAAAATATTGAAAATTCATCTCTCCTTGTCGCAACAAAAAAAAGTCAGACAACCTTGTTCTTCATTTATTTTTTTAATAATTTTTAAATAAGAATAATAAGAAAATAGGTATGTTCGGGAAATTCATAGAGATCATAAATTGTGGCGGAGATGGGATTGAGTTGAATCCAAGTACCAGCGAACTAAATCAATTGGCACTCTCGTAACAGAACCAAGTTTACATGCAGTTTCATCCTATTATCAGGTAAAATGATAGATAATGTTGGGTATAAAATACCCCCAGCCGAAGTCCTCAACAGAATCAACGACTCCACCCACGATGCCGACCTCAAAGGAAGACTCCGTCCGGGCTCCTACGGGAGCCGGGCTTCGCCCTCGACTCCAACGACTGCAGACAGACTTCGTCCGGACTCCTACGGGAGTCGGACTCCGCCGACAACTCCAACCGCAAGTAGACTCCGCCCGGACTCCTACGGGAGACGGGCTTCGTCCTCAACATCAACTGCCGGTAAGCCTTGTCCGGACTCCTATGGGAGCCAGAATTCAAATTTGTCTTTAATTGCAGGAAGACTCCGTCCGGACTCCTACGAAAGCCGGGCTTCGCCCTCGACTCCAACGACTACAGACAGACTTCATCCGGACTCCTACGGGAGCCGGACTCCGCCGACAACTCCAACCGCAAGTAGACTCCGCCCGGACTCCTACGGGAGCCGGGCTTCGTCCTCAACATCAACTGCCGGTAAGTCTTGTCCGGACACCTACGGGAGCCGGACTTCGCCTTTGTCTTTAATTGCAGGAAGACTCCGCCCGGACTCCTACGGAAGCCGGGCTTCGCCCTCGACTCCAACGACTGCAGATAGACTTCGTCCGGACTCCTACGGGAGCCAGACTCCGCCGACAACTCCAACCGCAAGTAGACTCCGCTCGGACTCCTACGGGAGCCGGGCTTCGTCCTCAACATCAACTGCCGGTAAGCCTTGTCCGGACTCCTACGGGAGCCAGACTTCGCCTTTGTCTTTAATTGCAGGAAGACTCCGCCCGGACTCCTACGGGAGCCGGGCTTCGCCCTCGACTCCAACGACTGCAGACAGACTTTGTCCGGACTCCTACGGGAGCCGGACTCCGCCGACAACTCCAACCGCAAGTAGACTCCGCCCGGACTCCTACGGGAGCCGGGCTTCGTCCTCAACATCAACTGCCGGTAAGCCTTGTCCGGACTCCTACGGGAGCCGGACTTCGCCTTTGTCTTTAATTGCAGGAAGACTCCGCCCGGACTCCTACGGGAGCCGGGCTTCGCCCTCGACTCCAACGACTGCAGACAGACTTTGTCCGGACTCCTACAGGAGCCGGACTCCACCGACAACTCCAACCGCAAGTAGACTCCGCCCAGACTCCAATGGGAGCCGGGCTTCGTCCTCAACATCAACTGCCGGTAAGCCTTGTCCGGACTCCTACGGGAGCCGGACTTCGCCTTTGTCTTTAATTGTAGGAAGACTCCGCCCGGACTCCTACGGGAGCCGGGCTTCGCCCTCGACTCCAATGACTGCAGACAGACTTCGTCCGGACTCCTACGGGAGCCGGACTCCGCCGACAACTCCAACCGTAAGTAGACTCTGCCCGGACTCCTACGGGAGCCGGGCTTCGTCCTCAACATCAACTACCGGTAAGCCTTGTCCGGACTCCTACAGGAGCCGGACTTCGCCTTTGTCTTTAATTGCAAGAAGACTCCGCCCGGACTCCTACGGGAGCCGGGCTTCACCCTCGACTCCAACGACTGCAGACAGACTTCGTCCGGACTCCTACGAGAGCCGGACTCCGCCGACAACTCCAACCGCAAGTAGACTCCGCCCGGACTCCTACGGGAGCCGGGCTTCATCCTCAACATCAACTGCCGGTAAGCCTTGTCCAGACTCCTACGGGAGCCGGACTTCGCCTTTGTCTTTAATTGCAGGAAGACTCCGCCCGGACTCCTACGGGAGCCGGGCTTCGCCCTCGACTCCAACGACTGCAGACAGACTTCGTCCGGACTCCTACGGGAGCCGGACTCCGCCGACAACTCCAACCGCAAGTAGACTCCGTCGGGACTCCTACGGGAGCCGGGCTTCGTCCTCAACATCAACTGCCGGTAAGCCTTGTCCGGACTCCTACGGGAGCCGGACTTCGCCTTTGTCTTTAATTGCAGGAAGACTCCGCCCGGACTCCTACGGGAGCCGGGCTTCGCCCTCGACTCCAACGACTGCAGACAGACTTCGTCCGGACTCCTACGGGAGCCGGACTCCACCGACAACTCCAACCGCAAGTAGACTCCGTCCGGACTCCTACGGGAGCCGGGCTTCATCCTCAACATCAACTGCCGGTAAGCCTTGTCCGGACTCCTACGGGAGCCGGACTTCGCTTTTGTCTTTAATTGCAGGAAGACTCCGCTCGGACTCCTACGGGAGCCGGGCTTCGCCCTCGACTCCAACGACTGCAGACAGACTTCGTCCGGACTCCTACGGGAGCCGGACTCCGCCGACAACTCCAACCGCAAGTAGACTCCGCCCGGACTCCTATGGGAGCCGGGCTCCGTCCTCAACATCAGCTGCCGGTAAGCCTTGTCCGGTCTCCTACGGGAGCCGGACTTCGCCTTTAACTTCAATTGCAGGAAGACTCCGCCCGGACTCCTACGGGAGCTGGGCTTCATCCTCGACTCCAACGGCTGCAGACAGACTTCGTCTGGACTCCTACAGGAGCCGGACTCCACCGACAATTTCGACTGCCGGTAAGATCCGTCCGGACTCCTACGGGAGTCGGACTCCGCACCTGATTTTGATTGTAGGGGACTCCGTCCGGACTCCTACGGGAGCCGGGCTCCGCCCGCGACTTCAACTCCGAGAGGACTCCGCCCAGACTCCTACAGGAGCCGGACTCCGCCGACAACTCCAACCGCAAGGAGGACTCCGCCCGGACTCCTACGGGAGCCAGACTCCGTCATCAGCCCCGACCGCTGCCGAACTTCAACCGACGGATCTGCACTCCCAAGCAGGCCACAATAACGGCCACGATCCTGCTCCACTTCCTGCGGCAGATTTCGCGTAGCTCCATCACCCCCTGGCAGGCCACGATAATGGACAACACTACTCCACTCCCTGCGGCGGACCCTACGCGGCTCCTTTATTCTCTGGCAAGCCATATTAACGACCACGATTCTGCTCCACTCCCTACGGCAGATCCTGTGCGATTCCACCACTCCCTGACGAGTCATGACAGCGAACGTCGCTCCACTCCCCGTAACTGATTCCACGTAGCGAGCCACGGCAATGGCCACGATCCCACTCCACTACCCTTCGCAATAAATTCTTTCTGACTCTGGGCGGTCCGCTGCCAGACGGTTACGGATGTCGCTGTCAGGCTACTGCCCCCGCCGCCTATAAAAGGGACCCCAGATACGTTATTCTATAAGCTCTAGTTTTTACCTAAAACTCTGCTAAATTCTCCGTTCGAGCACTCCATTCTTGTTGAGGCAGAGAACTGACTTGAGCATCGGAGGGTCTTGCCGGAGCAACCCCACCTCCGGTTTAGACTTCCTTTGCAGGTCCCGACGGCGACCGCTACTTCCCCGACTCCAGCTTCTCCGGCGCAAGCGAATTTTTGCACCAACAGGATTGGCGCTAGAGGAAGGGCTTTGTGTCTTCGCAATACCCTTGTTCTTAAAGGAGCGCTCAACGGATCCACCTCCGGTCGTCTTATCCGGCACCCACTCCCCCTTTCCTCATCTGATGCCTTCTCGCGAGGCATTCGCGCAACTACCTTCGGCTATGGTCGCCGATAAGGAGTGGCCGGATGACCGGCCTCTGCCGGATTCCGTCAACGCCATCTCGGGAGAATCCCGGTGGGAGGCAACCAACATACCAGCTGCATCCCCCAAGCGACAAAAAGTTGAAGAACCCATAACTTTTACCGAAGAAGATGCCCAGGGAGTCCAATTCCCTTATAACGACGCGGTCGTAGTTTCCTTGAATGTGGTGAATTACGACGTCCGTCGCATTCTTGTCGACAATGGAAGTTCGGTCGACATCTTGTTCTACGATGCCTTTTCAAGAATGTCCGCTCTTGACGATCATCTGAGACCGATTTGCTCCCCCTTGATAGGGTTTACCGGTGACGCCGTTCCGACGGAGGGAACGATAGCTTTGACTGTGGCCGCGGGTCAGTATCCAAAGCAGTCCAGGGCTCTGGTGAATTTCTTGGTGGTAAAGGCGCCATCCGCCTACAATGCAATCCTTGGCCGACCCGGCCTCAATGCTCTCAGAGCTGTCGTTTCAACCTACCATTTGAAGTTGAAGTTCCCCACCAACCAGGGGATCGGAGAGGTCCGGAGAGACCAAGCCCTGGCCAGACATTGCTACAACATCGCCTTATAAAGAAGCGATCGGGCTGACCCCTATCCGTCGATGGATTGGATGCTCGCGACGACCTCACCGAAGAAAGGGGCGGCCCAATCGAAGATCTGGTACCAGTCCCCCTGAATGATGGGAACGCGGAGCATGTGGCGTTAATTGGCTCCAACCTGGGGGAGGAGGTGCGGACGCGTCTTATTGATTTCCTCTGAAGGAATGCGGACGTTTTCGCTTGGGTTCCGGCGGACATGCCGGGGATTGACACGGAAGTCATGGAGCATCATCTGACAGTCGATCCGAAGCATCGACCGATGAAAGAAAAAATCCGGAGTCATGCCCTAGAGAGGCAGAAGGTGATAGCCGAAGAAGTGGATAAACTCCTCAAGGCGGATTCATTAAAGAAGTCAATTATCCTGATTGGATTTTCAATGTTGTTCTGGTCAAAAAAGCAAACGGCAAGTGGAGGATGTGTATAGACTTCAAAAAGCTGAATAAGGCTTGTCCAAAGGACAGCTACCCCCTTCCCAGAATCGACCAATTCGTGGACGCGACCTCAGGCCATGAGCTCCTCACTTTTATGGATGCGTTCTCCGGCTATAATCAAATTAGAATGGCATCGGAAGATGAAGAAAAGACAGCTTTCATCACTAATCGCAGCCTTTACTGCTACAGAGTCATGCCTTTCGGCCTCAAGAATGCGGGCGCAACCTACCAACGGTTGGTGAACAAAATCTTCAAGGAGCAGATCGGCCGAAACATGGAGGTCTACGTGGACGATATGCTCGTAAAAAGCAAGTATTCCAGAAATCATGTCGCCGACCTCGAGGAGACCTTTGACGCTCTCTGAAAGTATAGAATGAAGCTGAACCCAACTAAATACGCTTTTGGAGTAACCTCAGGAAAGTTCCTGGGCTTCATGGTATCAGGGTGCGGGATTGAGGCCAATCCAGAGAAAATTCGTGCCATCCAGGAGATGACCACCCCAAAGTCGATCAAGGAGGTTCAGCGCTGCACAGGGAGGATAGCGGCTCTTAATCGCTTCGTCGCGAGGTCGGCCGAACGATGCTTGCCCTTCTTTCAAACCCTCAAGCAGCCGAAGAACTTCTGTTGGACCTCTGAGTGCCAACAGGCGTTCGAAGAGTTAAGAAGCTACCTTAGCTCGCCCCTGCTGTTGGCAAAGCCTGAACCTGGGGAGGAACTATTTTTATACCTGACAGTCTCTCCCATGACCCTCGCGGCCGTCCTCGTCAAAGAAGAAGCGAAAGTCTAGCGACCAGTTTACTACATTAGCCGCGCGCTGAGGGACGTCGAGACCAGGTACACCAAATTAGAAAAACTGACTTACGCCTTGTTGATTGCAGCTCGGAGGCTCCGACCCTACTTTCAAGGGCACACCGTGACACTACTCACCGACCAACCAATCAAGGCGGTCCTGCACCAGGTAGATACCTCCAGGAGGATGGCGAAATGGGCGATCGAGCTCATGGAATTCGACATCAATTATCGACCCAGGCCAGCAGTGAAGGCCCAAATACTGGCAGATTTCATAGTAGAGTGTACCATCCCGGGGAGGCTGAACTTGAACAAAACAAAGGTGACGACCTGAAGTCCCAACCGAACTCCCCCAACGAAGAGGCTAATCTCTCCGATCGCTTTTGGACCCTCTATGTGGACGGATCTTCCAACATGTCGGGCGCAGGCGCAGGCCTGATTTTGGTCAGTCCAGAGGGGGTCATCGCGGAGTACGCCCTGCGTTTCGAGTTTCCCGCAACAAACAATGGAGCGAAATATGAAGCTCTGATCGCAGGACTAAGGATCGTCAAAGAACTGGAAATAGGTCAACTTCGGGTACACAGCGACTCCCAACTAGTGGTGGGACAAGTTAGCGAGAGTTATGAAGCGCGGGAGGACAGTATGGCCAAATATCTTGAGAAAGTAAAGGAGCTTACCCCCGCCTTTAACAGCTTCAACATTAGGCAGATTCCAAGGATGGAGAATACCAGAGCCGACCTTCTCTCCAAGCTGGCAACATTGGCTCCGGCCGAATTGCCCAAAGGTGTTCTCTTGAAGTTCTGAAGCACCCGAGTACAGAAGAGTCACGGCCCGTGATGGAGATCGACCACGAACCCAGCTGAATCGACCCACTGATAATCTATCTCAGAGATGGAGTCCTCCCCCAGGATGCGAAAGGAAGCTCGAAAGCTCCGAAATCAAGCCTCGAGATACCTCCTTTATGAGGGCAAACTGTACAAGAGATCATACTCTTTACCCCTCTTAAAATATCTCCGGCCCTCGGAAGCTGACTACGCCTTGTGGGAAGTACATGAAGAAATTTGCGGAAACCATTTGGGAGCTAGATCTTTATCCCACAAGTTGCTCCGCCAAGGATATTACTGGCCAACGATGCATCATGATTCGATTGAATATGTCAAAAAGTGTGATCGATGCCAGAGATACGCCAACGTCCAGAGACAGCCCGCCACCGAGCTCACACCCTTGAGTGCCCCATGGCCTTTTGCACAATGGGGGATGGACATCCTTGGCCCTTTTCCCGTGGCGCTGGACAAAGGAAGTTTCTCCTTGTAGCGATCGACTACTTCACCAAATGGGTTGAAGCCGAACCACTAGCAAAAATCACAGAAGTGAAAGTGCAAGATTTCGTCTGGAAATCGATCGTGTGCAGATTCGGTTGCCTAGAACCCTAATCACTGATAATGGACGGCAATTCGCGGGAGCAAAATTCATCGAATTCTGTGAAGATCTAAATATCTCCCACAACTTCACATCAGTAGCCCATCCCCAAGCGAACGGTGAAGCTGAGGTGACTAACAGAACCCTTTTGCAGGGGATTAAGACAAGGCTTGAAAAAGCAAAGGGAACTTGGGGCGGACGAGCTTTATCATGTGTTATGGGCGTATCGAACTACCCAGAGGTTACCCACAGGGGAGACCCCCTTTGCTTTAGCCTTCGGTACGGAAGCCGTCATCCCGATCGAGCTTAAACTCCCGTCGGCACGCGTCGTGACATTCGACGAACACCAAAATTCACAAAGTCTTAAGCCAACCTCGACCTGCTGGAAGAAGATGGGAGATCGCTCAGGTTCGAATGGCAGCCTACAGACAGAAAGTTGCTCGATATTACAATGCCCGGGTCAAGAACAAGCCTTCAAAACAGGAGATCTGGTACTTCGACAAGCTGCTGTCTCACAACCTCAGGACCGGGGGAAACTCGTCCCAACTGGGAAGGACCGTATGAAGTCAAAGGAATAGCCCGGCCGGGAACTTATTATCTTAAGGAACTCGGAGGAGCCGACCTCCCGCGACCGTGGAACTCGAAAAACTTGCGGGTGTACTACCAATGACTTCATTTTAATTGAAAATTGCATACATGTATGTCTTTGAACAATTCGCACAAGCTGTGTCAGAAACGAAAGGGAAACGTCATCCCGACAAAATCGAAGGCCCGGTTCCATTTAGACCGGATGGGGGGAGAGGCCTTACAACGCCCATATGTGCCCCCACAGCCCTGTTAGGGACAGGAGGAGAACCTCACCCTAACTTGAGCAAAGTCGAAGGCCCGGTTCCATTTGGACCAGATGGGGGGAGAGGCCCTACAACGCCCATATGTGCCCCCACAGCCCTATTAGAGACAGGAGGAGAACCCACCCTAACTTGAGCAAAGTCGAAGGCCCGGTTCCATTTAGACCGGATGGGAGGAGAGGCCCTACAACGCCCATATGTGCCCCACAGCCCTGTTAGGGACAGGAGGAGAACCTCGCCCTAACTGAGCAAAGTCGAAGGCCCGGTTCTATTTAGACCGGATGGGGGGAGAGGCCCTACAACGTCCATATGTGCCCCTACAGTCCTGTTAGGGACAGGAGAGAACCTCGGCCTAACTTGAGCAAAGTCGAAGGCTCGGTTCCATTAGACCGGATGGGGGGAGAGGCCTTACCACGCCCATATGTGCCCCACAGCCCGTAGGACAGGAGGAGAACCTCGTCCTAACTTGAGCAAAATCGAAGGCCCGATTCCATTCAGACCGGATGGGGGGGAGAAGCCTCACAGCGTCCTAATGTGCCCCCACAGCCATGTCAGGAACAGGAGGAGGACCTCGTCCTGACGTGAACAAAGTCAAAGGCTCGATTTTTTTAGACCGGATGGGGGAGAGGCCCTACAACGCCCATATGTGGCCCCCCAGGAGGAAAACCTTGCCCTAGCTTAAGCAACTTCGACCGGTGGTAAACCCAGCCCAGACTCCTACGGGAGTCGGGCTCCGTCGCCGACATCGGCTACAGGACAGCTCCGTCCAGACTCCACGGGAGCCGGGCTCCCGTCGCCGACAATCGACTATAGGACAACTCCGCTCGGACGCCTATGGGAGTCGGGCTTCGTCGCCAACCTCGACTGTCGGTAAGCTTCGTCCGGACTCTTACGGGAGCCGGACTCCGCCGACAACAGCAACTGCCGAGCCTTGTCCGGACTCCTACGGGAGCCGGACTTCGCCTATGACTTTGATTGCAGGAAGACTTCGCCCTGACTCCTACGGGAGCCGGGCTCTGTCCACGACGCCAAGGAAGGCTCCCCGGACTCCTACGGGAGCCGGGCTCCGCCCCCATCAACTCCGAGAGGACTCTGCCCGGACTCCTACGGGAGCCGAGCTCCGCCTGCGACTCCAACCTCAAGAGGGACTCCGCCCGAATCCCTACGGGAGCCAGACTCCGTCGCCAACTTCAACCGCCAGTAAGATCCGTCCGGACTCCTATGGGAGCCGGACTTCACACCTAACTTTAATCGCAAGAGGACTCCGCCCGGACTCCTACGGGAGCCGGGCTCTGCCACAACTCCAACTTCAAGAGGATTCTCCGTCGGACTCCACGGGAGCCGAACTTCGCCTCGGCTTCAGCGGAGAAAAACTCCAAGCGAAAAAGGAAGGCAATGGATCGCAACAGTGACGATTGGAAACAAACATGCCCGAGGTGCATAGAAAATCCTGACACAGCAAGGATTGAGGCTCCCATTGGGAGTCCCAGCCTTCCAGGAAGCTTTCAACGCAAAATGTGGCAACTTTCTCAGGGCAACAGAACTCGGATCCTCGAATTCAAGCCCTAGAGGACCGGGCCCGAATGGCCCCAAGCGAACCTGCTGCCATTGACGGAAAAATGACAACCGGGTATCTTCGAACGGCGTAAAAGTCGAAAGGAGCTCGGCAAATAACAACCCTACACGGAATAAAAGAGGTCGTGCGATGACCTTAGGACGACGTGAAAAAAAAAGAAGAAAAGGAGGAAAAAGAGGAAAGGAAAATGAAGAAGTTCGACAGACAACTATTCGATGCAAGATGCAGACAAGGTAACAAAATCTCCTTTTCATTTTTCGGTAACTAAGATATACGTTACAAGACCCGGTGGGTCAAGAAAAAAAAAAAGATATACATCATTGCAAGTCTCCGGAACACGGTTCGGAAAGGATATACCGAAGGTC
>NC_025996.2:27944067-27969067 GCF_000442705.2 Elaeis guineensis
ACTGCCGGTAAGCCTTGTCCGGACTCCTACGGGAGCCGGACTTTGCCTTTGTCTTTAATTGCAGGAAGACTCCGCCCGGACTCCTGCGGGAGCCGGGCTTTGTCCTCGACTCCAACGACTGCAGACAGACTTCGTCCGGACTCCTACGGGAGCCGGACTCCACCGACAACTCCAACCGCAAGTAGACTCCGCCCGGACTCCTACGGGAGCCGGGCTCCGTCCTCAACATCAGCTGCCGGTAAGCCTTGTCCGGTCTCCTATGGGAGCCGGACTTCGCCTTTAACTTCAATTGCAGGAAGACTCCGCCCGGACTCCTACGGGAGCTTGGCTTCATCCTCGACTCCAACGGCTGCAGACAGACTTCGTCCGGACTCCGCCGACAATTTCGACTGCCGGTAAGATCCGTCCGGACTCCTACGGGAGCCGGACTCCGCACCTGATTTTGATTGTAGGGGACTCCGCCCGGACTCCTACGGGAGCCGGGCTCCGCCCGCGACTTCAACTCCGAGTGGACTCCGCCCGGACTCCTACGGGAGCCGGACTCCGCCGACAACTCCAACCGCAAGGAGGACTCCGCCCGGACTTCTACGGGAGCCAGACTCCGTCATCAGCCCCGACCGCTGTCGAACT
The DNA here is from genome assembly GCF_000442705.2 of Elaeis guineensis. NCBI lineage: Eukaryota > Viridiplantae > Streptophyta > Magnoliopsida > Arecales > Arecaceae > Elaeis > Elaeis guineensis. The sequence goes on from NC_025996.2 coordinate 27,944,698, forward strand.
TCAACCGACGGATCTGCACTCCCAGGCAGGCCACAATAACGGCCACGATCCTGCTCCACTTCCTGCAGCAGATTCCGCGCAGCTCCATCACCCCCTGGCAGGCCACGGTAACGGACAACACTACTCCACTCCCTGCGGCGGACCCTATGCGGCTCCATTATTCTCTGGCAAGCCATATTAACGGCCACGATTCTGCTCCACTCCCTACGGCGGATCCTGTGCGATTCCACCACTCCCTGACGAGTCATGACAGCGGACGTCGCTCCACTTCCCGTAACTGATTCCACGTGGCGAGCCACGGCGATGGCCACGATCCCACTCCACCACCCTCCGCAATAAATTCTTCCTGACTCTGGGCGGCCCGCTGCCAGACGGTTACGGATGTCGCTGTCAGGCTACTGCCCCCTCCGCCTATAAAAGGGACCCCCGATACGTTATTCTATAAACTCTAGTTTTTACCTAAAACTCTGCTAAATTCTCCGTTCGAGCACTCCATTCTTGTTGAGGCAGAGAACTGACTTGAGCGTCAGAGGGTCTTGCCGGAGCAACCCCACCTCCGGTTTAGACTTCCTTTGCAGGTCCTGGCGGCGACCGCGACTTCCCCGACTCCAGCTTCTCCGGCGCAAGCGAATTTTTGCACCAACAGATAATATATATATATATTGTTGGGTGGATGTCTGGCCAGGACACCACCTCCCAAGATCTTTTCAGTACCACGTGATGCAGCAGGAAGAAAGAAGAAACAAAACAAAAGAAAAACAATCAAAATACGTGGATCAGCCACAAAAGGGCTCGCCTCCACAAGGCATGCAAACTTCACTATGAAAAAAAAATTTTACAAGAGGAGACTTCACCCTCAATCCTTGTACACCCAATTCTCTCTCACCTGAAGTTTCCCTCACAAAAGCTCTCTCTCTCTTGGAGACCCCCCCGAACCCCTGAAGAGCCTAGCGACTGCTGTCCAGGAGCCTCCTGCTCCTTCTCTCTCAGCACGTCCGTCTCTTTCTCTTCAATCGGGTTCGTACGGCTCTGTACGACGAGAAATCCGAACTACTGTCTCTCTGTTCATCACAGGAGCCTTTTATAGACCTTAATCACTACTTAGATCATGATTAGGACTCCTTAATCAACCCAAATCACGTCCCATACCGTCGGATCAAGATCGGGAGCCACCCATGCCGTCGGATCGCGCTCTGGTCCACGAAATAGTGCTGTGGACCTTGAGAAACGCGTGGGAAACGCCCACGCGGTCCACAGGCCCCACCGTGGACCGGGGCAAAGGGCCAGCAGGGCCGGCAGGGCCTGGGCCGGCCCGCGCACGCGGGCCTGGGCCGCGCCTGTGCGCGGGCCTGCGTGCGCCTGGGCCGCGCGCCTGCCTCGGCCGCGCGCCCCGCTGGGCCGCGCACCGCTGCCGCCCACCGCCGGTTGCCGGCGGACCTCCACCGCCTTGATTCTCGTGCCGACTTCAAAAGCTCGTATCTCCTCCATCCGAGCTCCGTTTCAGGTGATCTTGATCTCGTTGGACTCCGTTTATCGCCTCGAACCTCGCTGTGGGCTTAATGTGGACTGAATCTCGAGGCATCAAATCTTAACAATCTCCATCTCGACTCGATATTCGGCCTCCTCCAAACTCTGAGAGCTTCTGGATCTCCTCGCCCCCATGCCCTGGGGTAATCGCCTGCTGATCATGGATGGGCAAACATGGGAGTCGAGTCAGGCTGCTCGATCCCATCTCCGTCGTATGCTGTGCTTTTCCTGACCTGAGACCTGCTCGGGGCATCGTCCTGCGGCAATAGGAATCTCACCTTACGATGTCGCCTCTCGTCCTCCCGAGTCTCCTGTCTCGTGCCCGATCTGCCTCCTGGAGCTCCACCTTGCTCTGGGCTCCGCCTGGCTCTCGAAGCTCCACCTCGCACTGGGCTCTCTGCCAAGTAATAATGTCCTCTGCTCCCCTTCTTCCCCTCCAGCACAATCCTATCGCCGCATAGCACCCTCAGGATTCCTCCACCAGCTACCGTCCTGTAGCCTCTCGAATCCAGTCTGCTAAGTGAGATAAGATTCCGCCTGAAATCGGGTATGTATCAGACCTCCCCCAATCTCCTCACTGCACCGTCATGTGTCCTCCAACTGACCGTCCCAATGCCTCTGATCGCACAGCTCGATCCATCCGGCAGATATACAGTGCCCTCACTGTTCTCCAGAGAGTCAAACTGCTCCTCTCTACAACACATATGATAGGGGCATGCAGAATCTAATATCCATTGCTGGGAAGAAGTAGATACCTCGTCAGATATCTCCAGGACATCTCCATCTGAATCGCTGCCGGCCGTCGCTACAGCAGCCACCGTCTGGATTTTTAAGTTGAGGACAATCTCTGGCTAGATGCCCCAACTCCTCACACCGGTAACACCTGGTTTTGCTCAAGTCTCTCTTGGACTTGGACCGCCCTCGTTGCGATCTCCTGTCGCTCCGTCTATCGCCTCTTGCTCCTCCAGAAGCCACCAAAGCTGAGCTACTGCCACCTGAGCTCGAAGCTGGGTTCTCCCTCCTGAGAACTTCGTTCTGGAGTATCGCCGCGGTGACCTCGTCCATCTTGATAGTGCTCTTCCCCACTAGAAGAGCAGTCACCAAGGACTCGTACGAAGGGGGAAGCGACGCCAGCAAAACCAGCGCCCTAGTCTTCTCCTCAACATTCTCGCCAACGCTAAGGAGGTCGGTGAGGATCTTCTGGAAGTGGCTCAAATGCTCCTGCATGCTCTGTCCCTCAGTCATCCGCAGTTGGTAAAACTGCCTCCAGAGAAAAAGAGTGTTGGTGAGAGACTTCGCCATGTACAACTCCTCGAGCTTCGACCACAACACCGTCGGAGAAGTCTCGCTCAGCACATGGATCACCACCTCATCCGCTAGGTACATACGGATGGTACTCACCGCCTACATCTGTAGCCGTTTCCAATCCCGCACCTCCATGGTGGTCGACTTCTCATCGCACAAGAGAGCATCGATCAACCCCTGTTGGATGAGCACGTCCTTCACCCTTGCCTGCCACAAGGAGAAATTGCTCTTACCATCGAACTTGTTGATCTCCATCTTGATTGTTCCTATCTTCTCCATCTTCAGTCTTGCTCACCACCACTGCAATCTGCGTCCTTGTACCGCCTTGCTCTAATACCACTTGTTGGGTGGATGTCTGGCCAGGACACCACCTCCCAAGATCTTTTCAGTACCACGCGATGCAGCAGGAAGAAAGAAGAAACAAAACAAAAGAAAAACAATCAAAATACGTGGATCAGTCACAAAAGGGCTCGCCTCCACGAGGCATGCAAACTTCACTATGAAAAAGAAAATTTTACAAGAGGAGACCTCACCCTCAACCCTTGTACACCCAATTCTGTCTTACCTGAAGTTTCCCTCACAAAAGCTCTCTCTCTCTTGGAGACCCCCCCTGAACCCCTGAAGAGCCTGGCGACTGCTGTCCAGGAGCCTCCTGCTCCTTCTCTCTCAGCACGTCCGCCTCTCTCTCTCTTCAATCGGGTTCGTACGGCTCTGTACGGCAAGAAACCCGAACTACTGTCTCTCTGTTCGTCACAGGAGCTTTTTATAGACCTTAATCACTACTTAGATCATGATTAGGACTCCTTAATCAACCCAAATCACGTCCCAGACCATCGGATCAAAACCGGGAGCCACCCATACCGTCGGATCGCGCTTCGGTCCATGGAATAGTGCCGTGGACCACGAGAAATACGTAGGAAACGCCCACGCGGTCCACAGGCCCCGCCGTGGACCGGGGCAAAGGGCCAGCAGGGCTGGCAGGGCCTGGGCCGGCCCGCGCGCGCGGGCCTGCGTGCGCCTGGGCCGCGCGCCCGCCTGGGCCGCGGGCCTAGGTCGCACGTCCCGTGCGGGCATGGGTCGCGCGTCCCGCACGCCGCCGCCTGTGGCCGCACCGCTGCCGCCCGACGCCAGCGGTCCTCCGTCGCCTCGATTCTCGTGCCGACTTCAAAAGCTCGTATCTCCTCCATCCGAGCTCCGTTTCAAGTGATCTTGGTCTCGTTGGACTCCGTTTTTCACCGCGAACCTCGCTGTGGGCTCAATGTGGGCTGAATCTCGAGACGTCAAATCCTAATATATATATATATATATATATATATATACACACACACACACGTTATGAATAGATATATATAATTACGTAAATATTTATTGGAGTTATATATAAGGCTTAAAAGCCAGCTGTGCTATAATCCACTAGCTGTACCCTTCTCTATTTGGAGGTGGTTTTCTTTTGAAATCAAGATAGGTGATTTCTTTTTCTTTTCCTTTTTTTTTTTTTTTGTTTTGTTGAGTGTTTGACATGAATAAATTTTATATTATTTGGTTGAAATATTCATGGCACCCTTGACACTATTTTCAATTAAAAAATTGCAAGATTGTGTTATAGATTTAAATAGCCAAACTTGCTTGCTTCATGAGTAATACAATTATCCGCATGGAATAATGATATGTATTAACTTCTTTTGAACATTCAAAGGGATTGTTGGCCGAGGAAGTCACGGAAGTTGCAGCAAATACAAAGTAACTTCCTTTGTGACTCCCGGAGCGTGCATGAGCGAAATCATATTGAATGCTCCGGACCGATGTTGGAGATTGTTGGGCCAAGTTTTACCCTTAGGCAAGTCCAACCATTCCTAACTCGATCTCTTCCTTCCAAAGCCTTCCCTTCCTATACTCTTACTAGTTACATGATGCGAGAAGTAAAATTTGCTCCTCCCTTGCCCCTTCCCTTCCATGTAATATTCTTGTTATGTGCATGCAAACGAGATGGCACTATGCTTTATTGATGATGAGAACATTATTAGGGTCAGATGGTAGTAAGTGCAGTTGGAGTGGATTGGCTTAGGAATTAGCCTAGACAAGTACAAAAGTAATTAAAATATCGTATTTGAAACAATCTACCATTAGATGTAGACATTCTTATCTTTAAAGTTTTCAAGTTAAACACACCGAGTACACCTAGCTAGTTTGTATGGGTTGATTCAATCTAAAACTCCCCGGTAAAAATGTTGCCTAGGCATGAGGTGGCAGCCCTGCATTGAAAGTTTAATCGGGAATGCTCCTTGATTCATGTTAAAATTGAGTTTAATCATATATTCAATATAAACCATATATATTGGCCGTGAATTCTTCAAATCAACGGTAGGCAATGAAATATAAGAAGACCAACTATATGCTGTACATCGGTTCATCGTTTGTCAAAATCTACCATCAAGTGATGAGATCGATTCATTATATGAATGAATATTTGAGTACTACTGGAAAGCTGGAGTATCGGGCTCTCCAATATACATATACAACTTTTTACAAGCAACATAAAATCTAACTAAAGATATAGCAACAGATTGAACAAATCTACGATATGCTGCAACATTAACGTCGACCTTTCCCAACTTGACGATAAGTTCCTCCATCCAAAATAAGTTTCGAATTGATAAACTTGCCATGGTGTCAATCACACCAATATTGGATGGATAAGGATCCATCTTTATACATTTAAGTCTCTTTGCGTGCATGCACCAAAGAATACACAGCTAGAGGAAGAGTGCAACAAATACACCTTCACAAGAAACAGACATATAATCTGCCAAAAAAAAGCACAACAACCATGAAAAGGAACTAAAAAACTACAACTGCTGACGAGTACTTGCATGCATCAAAGCCCGTGCTCGGCAAACCGGCGTGTAAACTACACCTCACGCTTATCTCGACGGATTACCTTTCGCCGACCCTTGTAACAACGGTCCCAACACCACTGGGTGACTGAACCGCCAAACGTGGTAAGTGAGGTCATTGGGTTGGGTCAGAAACAAATCTAACCTACCCTTCAAACAGGCCGTTCAAACCTGACTTTTTCCTTTAAACGTGTAACTTGGACTTGCCTACACAACTTAGTTAATAAATAAATTAAATATAAATAATATAAATATGTCAAACAAATTTTTTATAGATGAAATAAATTTTAAATCCATTAAGCAAATCCTGAACAAGTTGAATAGATTTTTAATTGTTGTGCCCTGATCCCATTAATAAATAGGTATATAAGGTGTTAAATAAATTGATAATTTAAATTTTACTATGATTTGTTTGATCTACTCATCATTTTGGTCCGATTATATTGAATCTAAATTTGTTTAAAATGGATGTCAGTGTGTTGGATCTAACCGGCGAATTAATCTAACTCGTATTCAACTCACCATAAATAAATTCAGATTCAGACTAAATAAATTTGAATCATAAATAGATTGATTTATTTAATATATTTATTATTTAAATTAAATTTAAATTTCTGATATTTGATTTATTTAATCAATTTAATCTGTTTAATATTCTGATCAGATTGAGTCAAATAATATATTTAACCTATTAAACACGTTTATGCCATTTAATCCATCTAAAATTATTTAATTTATTTAAATTTATTTAACTTATTATGATTTGTTTAATCCGATCTATTTAATATGTTTAACTAGTTTAATCCGTCAAAAATCTATTTAATCTATTTAACTCATTAATTTAATTTGAATCGTTTAATAAACTAATTAAATAAATTGAATTGAATTATTTATTTAATAAAAATTAAATTTAAATTTAAATTTTTTAATCTATTTAATCAATAGATCGAATTTAGATCGATAATTTTTGATCTGATCTGCATCGATAGGATTCGTATGGGTGGCGGTAACGCACGGGAGGTGACGGGATCCGCTCGGGGGGAACGGTCAGAAAAGCGCCACGAAGAGACCAGAAGCGGCGCGCTTGGGGAAAGTAAGACCCCGACCGACACGTTTGCAACCACTTGTAAGCATGCCGTGCTACCCAACGGCTCCGACGCTTGGAGCTCTAAACTGTCGTGCCCACACGTGTCGCACGCATGCCAAGCTCCCCTCCCTATATATGCTCCCTTCGATGGATAAAAGTTGCTGGAAAAGAAGAGATAGGTAACGTCTCTCTCTAACACTTTGTTCTCAAAGTCTCGTCCATCTTCTTTACTTTCGTATTGGCAAGTTCTTGTATATATCTTGTCGCAAGGGAAGTTGCTAGCTTGTTATATTAGTTATCGTCGAGTTGATTTTAGTAGTGTTGGGATGGCTCAAACAGTGGGGAGGAACATAGCAGCACCGCTGCTGTTTCTGAACCTCATAATGTATATAATAGTGGTGGGTTTTGCGAGCTGGAACCTGAACCACTTCATTAATGGCCAGACTAACTATCCTGGTATGTTTACTTTTCTTTTATTTCCCCTCTCTAGTAGTTTATCTCTTCTTCTACTTTTGCATTGGAAAAATTAGTCTAGAAAAGAAGACTTTAAAGGATCTTTGGTATGTTTTTTTGTACCAGGCTAGCTTCTATGAGTAAGAATAAATAAAGCTTATTGAAGACCAATATTGTAAAGAAGGAACTAAAGATTTCGCCTTGCTAGGTTCTTTGTGTGTCATTATGAGAAAAGAAATTAATGGGGAAAATTTTCTCATTGAAGAAGTACGTCCATGCATGAATGGATTAGTCTAATAAATCTTTCAAACACTGTGTCACCTGGCTAAAAAAGTTCAATAAAAGAATATAGGATACGGGGAGAATCGCATGGGAAACGTGACTGAAGAGGAACCCAGCAAGCAAGCCCTTGGTCGGCAAGCTAGTTCCCATTTCAATTCCCCATGTTTCCCAAAGCGATTCCCATGCATCCAACGTTTCCTACTTATTGGAGTCTGACCATGCTGGATTCCTTAGCCGTTTCCATACTATGGCTGCTATACGAAAAGAAACTTTGAAGCTTAGATTCGGCATAGAAATACTATTTGATCAGCTTGAACTATCTGAGTCAGGGGTGGCCGGCAATGGTGCGACATTCTACTTCCTGATATTCGCAATACTCGCCGGCGTGCTCGGCGTTGCATCGAAGCTAGCCGGTGCCAACCACATTAGAGCTTGGAGGAATGATAGCCTCGCCGCGGCTGCCTCATCTTCGGTCGTTGCATGGGCCATTACTGCCTTAGCCTTTGGGTATAATCTTCGATCGAACTCAATCTCATTATAATCGAAGACTGCTAGTTAAACATGATTGGATTTCTAATCGAAGGGTATTTTGATGCAGGTTGGCATGCAAGGAGATCAACATTGGAGGTCACAGGGGATGGAGACTCAGGACTTTGGAGGCCTTCATCATCATATTGACCTTCACTCAGCTTCTCTACGTGTTGATGCTGCATGCAGGGGTGTTCAGTAGCAAGTATGGGCCCGGGTACAGAGATCCGGATTATGGGCTGGGTGGTGGGCCGGGAGTTGAACCGGCCCAGAAGGGAACCAGGGTTTAATTAGTGGCTTCTATGTAGGTATCCAGGAATGAGGAGTAGACAAAATGGCTTCTCTCACCTTTGTTTGCTGGTGTTAGAGCTTTAATTCGTCTCCTCGTTTCAATTATTTAGAATTATGAATGATGATGTACATATTAGTGTAGTATCTGTATCCTATGTTATCACTCTGTTGGATATCGCATTAGTGGTCCAAGTTGAAGGTGTGTCCGTCCTTCTGTATCATTGTTCCTGTTATGTGCTTGATGAAACTTGATGGATGGTCTATCTTTATGAAAAATGTAACGCTCAAATATGAATCGGCTTCCTGTAAATGGTTGCAGTGTGTTACGTTGGTTAGTAGGCCAGCTTGTGGAACATAAGTACGTATACATAGAATATATATAATTTAAATACGTAAGTTAAACAGATAATGTAATTTAGTTGTACATGTATGTGGAATCAGAGGACAGATGAGAGTTTGATGATGCATCTGATCATTGAATTCGCATGCAAGAGAGAAGTTTCTTGTTCTTATGAAAATTAAATGATCTTTATGGTTGGTAAGTAATAGTGAAACTGTGATACTGCATTCAAAGCAGCTCAAGTATTGAACTCAAGTAGTGGCCGATTTGGAGCAGCTAGAAACAATGGATCAGGCCAGAACAGGCCGTGGTAAGCAAAACCTGGCTTATGCTTGGTAAAACAAACAACAAGACGCACCCTTCTCCCGGGTAGCCTGGAGCGTCTATTTGGTTGGGGGGAACTCAACATTTTAAGTTTAATTAGTTGTGCTTGGTTGGAGCGATCAGAGGGATTGGTGCAGCCTGGAGTTGGTATGCTCGCACCAACTTGGAGCAAAGCATGCATGGCTTGGGAATTGGCTTCCGTGATATGCAAAGATGCATAAACGACTTATTTGGTCCAACAGGAAGAAGAGGGGAGAGTACGTAGGAGGTGGGGAATGTATGATTAGACAAGCAAATGTAGATGAATCTGGAATTTTTAAAGAAAAGAAATGGAAAAGTAGTATTTTTATAAGCATGAGATTTTCATATATTATGATAAAGAAAAAATTATGTGGAATATGGGAAAATTTAATTTCGTTGGAAATTGGTGAGATTTTTTTTTTATTAAGAATATGGTAAATGTTTTATATGATTTTATGAGAAAAGTAGATGTTTAACTAAATACAAATTATTTTAAATTATATTATTTTTTCAAGATATTAGTTTTTAGAAAAAAATATTTCGATTAAGAAAAATTTTACTGATCAAGTCCAAAGTTTGTAAGAAAATTACTAAGAAATAAAATGTCTTTTTATAATTTATTAGCAGTTTTATTTTTTTGGATAAAAATATTACTTTTATTTATTAGTAGTCTTTGCAGGAGATGAAGTTTAATTTTTCAATAAATTTCCTTCAATTTCCATGCACATTTTGTGAGAAGCCGTCCCTTTGACACACAATTCTTAAAGCAGGTGAAGCCAAAACTCCCGGAAGGAGAGAGAAATCATTTCTCTCCCGATTCCTTCAAAAATCATGGACGGCAAGAGTCCGAATTAGGTTAGGAGTCCCATCTATAGAAATCCCCTTCTCCTCCCTTGGATCTCCACCATGGTTGCTCGAGGAATTGCCATTGATCGTTAGGATTTCTTAGGTTTTTCTGTTGAGTTGCCATTGGAAAGAGGTCGTCGAAAACCTCCCGTAGCTCCGCCGAATCATGGTAATCTCCTGTTTCCCTCCCTTCTTTTTCTTTTTATAGCTGTTTCCTCGTTGTCAATGCTCGGATTGAAGCCGATAAGTCACCAGATTCATCTTGAACAGGGCAGTCCTGTTTCTTTTTTTTTTTTTTTCCCCCCAATTACCACCGGCAACAATCGTTGTTGGGGTTGTCACCGTGGGCACGGCTTTGCCACCGTCGGGAGTCGTTATGGGTGGCCGGCCTTGGTGTTCTGCGGTCATACATGAGAGAGGGAGAAACGGGGAGACTACCCCCTGTTTTGAAGAGGAAGGCAGATTCCTCTCTCTCTTCTACTATTATTTATTTATTTCTCTCAGATGGATTAGGAAAATTTTAGATGAAAATTTTATGAATTTATTTATTTTCTCTTTGACGAACTAAAGAATTCATGAGAAAAAGTATCTAGGGGTCTTGTCGGTGGATTCAGTGCACCCTAATGGAAAGTTCTAAACAAATAATCCCTATGTTATGAATTTTATTTTTAATACTAAATTTGATTCCACAGAGAACGATTTATTGGATTAGGAAATACTAGGAATGGTTCTTGACATTCCAGCTATCAATCAATATGTAGACTAAATTGAGTTGTCACTAATATAGGATCCTAGACCAATATTAAGTTGATTACCACTATATTAGCCTTTATCCTACTTTTGCTAAACACCTATCATTGACAATATTTGGTATATCAATTTTGAACCGATCTGATTCTTGCTTTATGATTTTTTGGTCAAATCTTCATCCAAGCAGTTGTGTCCTTTCTCTCTCATAATATTTCTACTACAATCATAGTCACTTTATGATTTCTCTTAATTATAAGATTCAGCTATGTATGAGTATAGCTAACTAGATCAAAAGATGTTGAGCAAAGTGATTTAATTATGCTTCCATTTTAAGTAAGATAATTTCTTAAATCTCTATACATTAGGTAAGATTGAAAAATTTGGGATTACAGTAATTCGGATATTGAAACTTGAAAATAAAAATTTAATAATAATTTATTATTTATTGTACTGATGATTGATCAAGGATGAGTTAGAATTATAGTGACTGATTGGACATGCTAGGCATGGATGGGTAAACACCATATTTGGATTTGAATGGTGCTAGAGATAAAAATTTTATATATGATCATCATTATATATATTACTTTTAACGTTGGATTTGTATCATTGGATTCATATTGATGGATTTGTCATGTTTGTGACATTATTATTTTTGTATGATTTTTCAACATAAGTACATTATGTATTGACTATATATGTGTACCAGTGATTGATGATATAATTATATAGATATGATATACTTATTTTTATCACATTGTAAATTGAAATTGATTTGATGAAATCAACATGAAATAAATGGATGGAAAAGATATGGTTTAGATTAGCTTTGTCATGTGGATAGTCGGTCAGAAATTTGTTCCTGAGACAGTCTGCTAGAAACTATATCCGAGACAACCTCTAGGAGCTTGTGCCTGAGATAGCTCGTCAGAAACTTATGCCTATGACAATATCTAAGAGCTTATGCCTAGCATTGCCCGTCAGAAACTTATGTCTGGGATAGCCGCTAGGAGTTATGCCTAGGATAGCCCGTTAGGAGCTTATGCCTGAGATAGTCTCTACAGGCTTATACATTGGATTTTAATCAAATAGAAATTGAGGCATGATCTTGATTAGTTCAAAGTCAGAAAGAAAAAAGTTAAGAAAACAGGATATGTGATAAAAAAATAGATGACAAGATATGAAACTAATATTGAATAAAAGATTTCACTTGTTGACGTATGGTGACACATCTTTTTGACAAGATAAATATTTGATACATAATTATATGGATGTTTAAGTTATTCTGGATATTTTATATGAGATTTCAAGCTTTATACTTATTCCTATTTTCAAATTATACTATCATATGATATGTGAGATTCTCACTGGACTGTAAAGCTCACCCCCTCCATTTTTCTTTTCCTTTTAAGAGTTATATAATGCTTATATTTGCTAAGGTTGGATCTCCATTTAAAAGGAATGATTAGATGAATATCAACAATAAAGTTAGATGATCGAGTTGTGTAAATTATATAAGATTTGATATTTGTTAATATGAAATCATTGTATGAATTGAAATCAATAATATTTACGGATCTTGAGATTATAATAATTTTAAAGCTTGCATATTATTTAGGATCTTATTCTAAAGAGCAGGCGGCCATCACATCTTCAATCTGGATATTAGGTTCGAGGCGTAATACATTTTCTACACATTTCTGTTGGATAGTAATATTTAAATAAAATCGAGAAGAAAAAGAAAGAAATGAAGGAAGGGGTTAATGGATGTTTATTATTATTTTTTAAAAGAGATTTTTTTCAAGATATCTTTGCTGGATAAATTTTAATTTAAAAATTAAAATCTCATGATCTTAAAAAGATATTTTTGCATAGACAATTGTTGGTATTTATTTTCAATTTAAATTGAAAGTTGAGAAAATAAAAAGATATATTTTTGATTAGAAAAGTCACATATTTGTAGATCGAAAGGTCACATATCTATAAATTAAAAATTATATATTAAAAAGTCACAAATGTAAAAAAAGTGCAAAGATATAAAATCCTGTGATTTTTCCGCTTCAGTCTTAAAATCTTTAGTCTCTCTAACCTCCTCAAGAATCTCTTCAGAATTGCTATTTGCAGAATTGATTAAGACTTTACTGTATCACGAGGATGATTTGCCACCAACCGCTAGCAAACTCATTTGAGTGGAAACAAATATCACTTAAAGATAGCGATTTACATGTCTCAAGGTCTTAAATTGTTCCATCATTTATTTCAATCAAACCACTTATATATCCCCAACACTTCCAACAATAGGAAATCTGAACCAAATTAATAACTTTTCTAAAATAATATTCTGAGGAAAATTCTACGTTGAGTGGGAGAAATAAAATTCCTCGTAATAAGGAAAAAACAAATCCCTCATCTTACATCTACTAATGACTGGCTATCTTACTCCCAGTGGATCAAAACCCTAGTTGTCCATATCACACACCGGTGAAGAATGTTGACATACACGTAGCAGCTTCTCCTCAGCCTCACAATCCTTGCGCCATTGTTTGGACCACCTAAGCATTACAATGCTCCAAAGGTTCTCGATTCTGAAAGCCTCCCAGGTTGATCGAATATGACACCACAACCTCCTAGGACTAACAGTGACAGCTCAGTGTATCGTGGATGACTTTGGAACCATGACATCTGAAAATGATCAGGATATGGATGACTTTGGAACCATGACATCTGAAAATGATCAGGATAATAATGTGTTCTTCTATAGATCACTTCTTTCGATGCTTGGACCATGGTATACACCGATTTTTTTTTTTCATTTTACTCATGTAATTGGCTCGAGACGGGATTCTCTGCAGTGTAAAAGTTGCACCACGTACTATGGTACCATCAAATATAGCCACCAGATCATCCATTTCCAAAATGTGCATGCAGCTCTCCTTTAAGTTGCCAACAAGTCGTATATCACACTGAAAAATATGTAGACACCTTTTGAGATAAATTAGAGGCATCCATCTTCAAGATGAATGACATAGTGGCTATCTACAGCAATACAAGAAGACTCTATGGTGCAAAAATCGTACTGTTGAGGGTCCGAACTCAAATTGATTGAACCAGACGTTATAGAACTATATAAAAAAGCACTACAAATATATCTTCCATGTTCTATATATTTTATAAATGTAAAAGCTCACCAAAACAGCTAGCACTGCTGGGAATCACTCATCATTTTATTGTCCTACACCTGGACTGATGTAGCTAAGAAGTGGTGCGGTACACGATCGATGTTGGTCCAGTGATGCTTTATTTTCTCTCCATAGCCTGTCTGCCATAACAAAGTTTTCTTTTTTCTTTTTCCAGAAAAAGCAGGCAAAAGACTGCCCCGATTTTATTAAGCAGGTGAAACTATTGCAGAACAAGGTTGAGACTGAAAAGTGGGGAGGGAGAAGAAATGGGAAGAATAGCTGCAAGAAAAGATTACATTTCATTAAAGTAAGGACATAGCATCTATAGGTAAACCTTTTTTCCCCCACATGGCTGGTGAAGTCGTTGATCAATTATACTAAAGTGATCATTTTCATAATATTATAATATCATATCATATTATATTATGAATATAATATAATACAACATAATATAATGATATCATATTGCACCACTCAGACTAGACAAGGCCACAGAGGAAATCCAACCAAATAAAAAAAATGCAATGCTCATCCAAAAGCTATGGAAAATGGATGACTACTAAGAAACTCATGAAGATTCCAAACTTGCTGATAGTGAAGGGGTTGAAACCAAGTCATACATCATATATACATTGATTCATAGACGGATCATAGTCTCCTAGGTGCAAAGTTTTACCATTTTAATGGTACAGAGCTATGTTGGTCGAACAACCGAGCTAACCTATCTTGGCCGATGGCTCAATTGGTGTTATTCCTGGGATTAATGGGAATAAGCTCCACATATCCTCGATTGGAAATCCCGGGATTTAACATCCGTGAACGTATGTTAAACATTGTTGAGTCTGTTTCTGAGCACTGATGTTAGGTCTATAATTTTTTAGCAAACACAACCCTTTTTATGCCAACAACCCATGTGAAGTCCCATATGTTCATGGTATCTTTAAATACAATCTTTTTATTACTTTAATAGTCAATATTCCTTATCTTAGTTTAATGAGTGACGTTGCAATCCTTGATAGCTCTCTTTTCTTTTCCTCTTTCATTATTATAAACATGTGTAACAGTGTACATATTATGACTGTTATAAGTATAATTTTTATATTGTTCCGTGTGCTTAGGTGTCTATATGTAGGGACCATATGTAAAGTATTATCTCTAATACTTTCCTAATACTCAGCTTATTATGCCGTTTAATTTGAACCCAGTTTTGTCATTTTGATAAAATAAAATACCACCCCAAACCTCATACAGTAGATATTTGGTGTATTTGTTCTGCTAGAGAACTCTTTGGATACATGGTCATTTACATTAAAACGATTCACCAAATTGTGCTCTGCATACAATTTTAACATTTGATTAACACTGATACAGTCGGGTTCAATTTTTAGAAAATTTCACACTGTTTGCTTGGTAAGACTCAACCACTACAACTGTTTTGACTGAGCTAACAAGGTTGGGGGGAAGAAAAAGCTATGTTTTAAAAAGCTAACCTCTTGTCTTACTCTAATCGATAAAACTACATCTTTGTGCCTCTGCATGCGCTACCAACATTATTGGTATCAGCATTCATTTCCCTTGAAAGTTCTCTTTAGAGGCCTCTTTGTAACAGAGTTGAAATATAAAAATTATTGTGCATAATAATGTTATTGGGAGCAAGATTCAAGTATAGCGTTTTAGCAGGTTGATAACTTGCCTTAGAACATAAAAATTGAATCTATTAATGTAAAACCTAAAGTTTTACATTCATGACCAAATTCTTGCATTTGTGCATCCAAACTTGAAATATCCAAATGTTCTCATTAAAGCTTTTAACATCAAAGTTTCTAGGACTCCTAATTAGCATTTAGGAGTGTATTTTGTACTTCATCAAGCAGTTATGAAAGATTTAGACACAGATTTGTTTTGGATTTGCATATAAATACTGAAGTACAAGATCTACTGATATATTAAAAGCCTGTTTCAGAGTCAATAAAAGAAGTCAGCCAAGTTAAGACCGATGTATACAGAACAGTATCATACATTCTACTTGGATGGAATTATTGTTCTTTTTGTACAAAAGGTCCGATTTGTTAATGACTTGTAGTAAACAAGATTGGATAAGAAACTAGAGTGTTAGGAAGCCATTAAAAAAGAAGGGAAAATTCTTTATGCCAATAAACAAATACAACAACATGATTCTTGTTGAATTGTCTAAGGCCATCACACGAAGTCCAGCCAAGGCATCCCACTATTCCCAATCCCCATGTGCTTTGAAGGACGAGAAGGTCGGTGAAGTTTGGCAGTGGATTTCGCTATCCACACCAACAGTTAAATGGAAAATGGTCCCTTATGCCTTTTGGAATGGAGCTATTCCACCTTCTTCCCTTCTTTGAAGAGTCTTCCTCACAGGATTCTCTTCCCATTTTCAAGGGACCAATGCCCTTGTACATCATGGACACCATGCAACTTGGGCCTACGTAGCCTTTCAAGCATCAACATGTCTACAGAATATCCAAATAGAAGATACAAGATCATGGTACACACTGAAGCATCACCTCAGTAGTACAAGCATATCCAACTTCCAGAAAGAGAGAAAAAAAAGAAGAAATTTAAACAGTATGTCAAAACAAGGGAGAACAGAAGCCCCTAATTATTTCAGTACTAGAGTTTCACCTTTTGTCCTAGTATCTACTATTAGAGATTCTCTCTATAAGTTGCATGCCAAAGGGATTATCCCTCACAGGCAAGTGAAAAAGAATAGAATCAAGTGTTGGATAAACTATACAGAAGGAATATGGTATCAGCAAAAGGACTATCTTTACTCAGCATTTGGAATAGGCTTTGCATATGCTTCTACGGGAAGTTCATTCATTGGCGCCTTCACTGGATAAGGCTAAGGCTACTTTGGCCTCTTGCCTTGTGTGACATAAAGAGAACAAGCTGAGACTGAGATTGCAGCACCTTCTATGAAAGTTGGCACAATTTTGATGATCAAGCATTGTCCATTTCAATTAATTGTCCTGAAGGTACGAGGCAGAAAGAATATTTGCATGAAATCATGAGCTGGAAAGCATATTGTGGTTGTATACAATCTTTTCATTCTCTCATGAAGAGGTTCTAGCCAATCCTTCTCAAAAAAAGAAAGGAACAAAAAAAGAAGAAATTTTTTTTTTTTTTTTAGGTTTCTTTGGTCGAATAAGGACTGCTGCTTGGGTTCTCTTCGGACATTGTCCTCAGCCAACCGTCGACAACTTCATTATACCATTGCCAACCTTCTGATCAGATTCTCACCAATGACTTTCGAAGACTTAGGGACAACCATTATAAGGAGAACATGGGTCAGTGCCACATCCATTAAATATCAACATTTACACTAAAATGTGGCACATAATTTAATACCATTAATTATCTATTACTCACGACGATATCATGGATCATGATTCTCCATGATGGTTACCAGTAATTGAGGAACTTCTGCTTTATAAAAAAAAAAAATAGAGGATCCTTAGGTAAGTTTTTTTGGACTAGAAAAGTACTCTCTTGCTAAAATTCTTCCTCACTGTTTTTAAATTTCAGCTAGTTAAGCATTAAGGATCCTCCATTAGAGAATCTTTGATGATTGGATTTTTCTTATAGATCACGAGAGCATCCAATCTTCCTCGAATCATCGCTGACTATCAAATTCCACCTCAGATCACCGCCAACCTAGCTATTCCTCCTTGACCCAGAGTTTTGTGGCAACAAGTGCAATCAGGTTGCAGCATTATGCAAAGGATAACACAAAAGCTGATATTTGAATTTTAATTATACGTTAATGGTAGGGTACAAGTGGATGGATACAATCCACCTTGCCATTCTTTCCTCCAATCATCACTTCCGTTCATAAGATAGCATTAGGCAGATGAGCTGCTCTGAACTTAGAATTTGACTTGTTATTTCTGCACAAAACTCGATCGGGCTGCAAATGGGTCCCTTTAACTTGTGAGCTAATCTGGTCTCAACCCAATTAGGTTCAGTTCTACTCAATTTTTTAAACACACGAATCAAATTTGATCCGGAATAAAGCTTACTTGAAAAACTGGTTTGAATCTAGTTTCCAGGCCCAATCTAACTAATGGAATAACTGCATGCATCTAAAATAGATTTAAAAACCTAGCCTAGCCAATCCAGTTCAATCCATTCCATAATGTTCAAATTCGCAATCCCTCTTTCACTCATTAGGAATTTAGGTTGTTTTTTAGATGACTCCAATTGAAGAGTCCAAATCCAATTAAATATAATAAAAAATATCATAATTGACTAATGATTACCTCTAGATGAACCCAAGTTGTAGTGTTTTCTAGTTCATTTGGATTACAGATTTGATTTGGTTTGGTACCATTTGTAATAATTTAAGATCTCACTCAAAAAAATTATTTAAAAGATATTATTGAAATTCCATAGTTCTATATAATATCTAAGATCTTTCTAGTACTTAGTCCATGTGGGTGCTAAACACGCTCGTATAGTTCTCAAGTTAGGAGTAAATATAATATTAAGATTCTTATTAATTGTCAAAATGATTAAGCTCTTTGGTTTACAGTTTTTAGTAAAACAAGATTATACAAAACCCAAAATGAAGAGTTTTAGAAAAATATAATTTGACTATTTTTTATAAAACCTTTTTTGCCCAAATTACCAAGTCATAGAACCTAAAAAGCAACTTTTATGACAAACAAGCCTTTTCCTATCTTTCATAGAACATGTTTACAAAAATCATATTTTATGCATAATAATTTGTTTTGGTGAAGGCATTACATATCAACATTTTTCTCCTAGTTCTTTTCACTTGTTATAATCAATTTTTCTTATATACACCAAATCAATAATATACTTTCACTCTCCTCTTGCATTTGGACTTCAATCCAAGAACCGGTGCAACATGGATCGAAATACATTAGGTCGATATATTTCGGATCTTACTCTTACTTATCCTAACTATATAGCCTGAATGATCTGATGAACCTATAATATTTTTCATAAACCCAATCTGATTACCGATTAAACATCAGATTTGCATCCAAAGTCATGATCTTCTTTACCAAAAAAAAAAAAAAGGGGTCATGATCTTAAAGTCCCGGTCCGGACCCTACCATTTTGCTAGCTAGCATCTCATGCAGAAAGCATTCCATACATTTGTCTCACTTTTGTTTCTTTCTTCTCGTGCTGTTGAAGGACGTAAGGCCAGAACAAAAAGCACCGACGTTCAAAAAAGCCGGTATACCGCTTCGTCACCATCCTCTCTCTCTTCCACGGAGTCCAGAACAGACTTCACCTCCGTCCTCCCAAGGAAACGCCAAAGTAAACCACGTCATGGCACTTCCTCTTCCTACCACGTACAAAGAGCCCTAGTTCGAGGGGACACCACATGCTTGACCTTATGTAAAGGCCATCCGACGCGTGGATTTTTATCACCTTCTCCTAAGTTGGGGTTCATGTTTTGGACTCTTTATAGGATGCTTTTGGCATTGATGCCACTGCGTTTATGTGCGTGTTTAGCAAGCTTAGTCAGTGGGGGACCCTTCATCCACCGTTAAGAGGCTTAATTCCAAGCCACGATCCTTCTGCATCACCACCAAACTAATATCTTTTTCCCTTCAAATGAAAGGCATCAACTTCATGTTGCTTAAATCATTGTACTCCACAAGTTTGGCTTAGCTCAATCACCCTAATTAAAGCACTGGCTTCACCTCATTCCAAGGAGCCTAGATATGGTGAGTTAGAGAACGTGTACGTCTTAAACTAATTAGTAACATAAAAGATGGATCACTAGCTGGGGCCCGGTCTTTAACAAAGAAAGGATGAGCAAGCGTCATACCACAACAAACATGCTCTTATAGTCACATACCATCTCTTAGTGGTTAGTAGTTAATACCAGTTGTGTCACATGTCATCACCACCAGCTTACTTTCCCGCAGCCAAACAAAATTAATCTGCATGCAGTCTGAAATTTAATCAACTCCCACACGTAAGCCAGATCTATTCTGCTATTGTATATGTTTCGGTCTTTCAGTGATCGAATTTGTGCTGATGCATTAATGCTAATGACTCCCTTATCTGACGACAATTTTGCACTCGCACTTTGTTTTAATTTAGTTGGTTATTGAGAAGATAAGAGATAAGGAATTTCGCTTGAGAGGGATATCTGCTTGTATCATTTGACAATCAAAACAATATTTACTAAGAGGAAGATAAGGAGAAAGATTTATCAAAACATTTTTTTGAAACATCTGATTTTTTTTCTTTGTTCCAGCAAAAGATCGAAAGAAACTAACAAAGTAGGTAAAGATAGTTTTGTCGTATCTTGACCACTTCTTTGACATTACTCTTAGACTTTTTAGTTCAAAAAAAAAAAAAAAAAAACATGAAGAACATTTTAAACTTTTCTTTTTTATTAGTTATATATCATTCCTTTTTAAAATTTTCTTGATAATTATACATGGCAGGGTTCGCATATGTGATCTTCTTTTGAAGAATTGCTATATGTAATTAGATTGACAAAAAAATTACCAATGTTCAATTAAGTACAGTCTTGTCATGCATCAAGAAAGGCAAGAGACATTGCATGATATATAGATGGAAAGCATTTCAGGGATAACATTTCATCCATATTGCATTTAACATCCTCATACCAATTCAATCATCCCAACTAGAAAAACTTGAGGAATAATCCCCATTGACAAATATTGTTTTTAGAATTTAGAAAATAAAACCCATCCTAAAGCAAAATTTTATAACAGTTTACTTATAAAAGTCTAAGTTATTATTAATTTGTTGTCTTGGACTTAGAGATGAAAACAGACCAGATAATATTTACCTATATCTATTTTCAAATCCGAATCTATTTAGATATGAATAGAAACTTGAGTATCTATTAAATATTTGTATCCATAAAAAAAAATAAATATGAATATAGATACATAATTATTTGGTTCTACTCAAATATCCAATTCTATTTGTAATTCTTAATATTATATAGTACTTATAATTTTTTTAAAAAAATAAATGATCATATTAACATACTATTAATTTAATTTACCACTCAAATAAATGATTATCTGACTTATATCCATATTCATATTTATATTTTACTATTCGATTTGTATCTATATTCATTTAAAATAAATACGAATATAAAATTTATATTCGATTAATATTTATATTTATATTTATTAAATAAAATAAATATAGATATGAATATATTAGTATCTAATCTATATATAATTCGATTTTGATCCTATTTGAATTTAAAAGCTAACCATTTCTCACATTAAAGATGTACCTAATCTCCACTATATGAAAAAACGGTTCCAGTAAAATACTCTTTGCCCCCGATAAAGCATCACGGGCATCCAGAAAATCATCAAACACCTACATATTCCAAACTCTAATTTTAGAAAGAATAAACCTGTAATAAATTCCTCACCTCCCCCATCAACCCCACCTAAGCTATCAGAATCTTATTCAATTTCTTTAAATATTCCCCCCACCATGTTCTGAGCCATCCTCCTATGTTTGCATGCAAAGTAAAAGACAGATATCCACACCCTTATAAATAACTCCATGCACTGCTACACTTACCAATGAAGACAAATCAACCTAAAAATCCAGCATATCCCACGCCATCCTATTTCCAGCATTAAACCGAAAAGCTCCGCAAAGCCACCTCACCCCCCACCACCACAGCTTCATCGAATGCGTTCCCCACAAGACCATATCACAACACCTCCACTTCTGTTCCCCATCCAGAGGGTGGCATAACAACAGCATTCCAGCCAGTCTAGACAAAAAACACAGAGAGAGAGAGAGACAGATAGAGGAAGGCGTAGATTTAGCTCTATACACCATTGTCTCTTCTGTCCCTTTCCCCTCCCTCCCACCCTCTTTCTCTCCCTCTCTTGCTCTTCTTCTGAGGAAGCTCTCTCTTCCCCCTCTTCTGTTCTAGAGCTGGGCGCCATTGCAACAGAAAGGAGGAGAAGAGAAGGAGAAAAAGAGAAATCCAGTCCCAAGGCAGCCAGGTCGGTAAAGGTTGGATCTTTTTGGGTTTTTTGTCGAATTTTCTCTTGTCTCTTTGCGAAAAATTTCATCTTTTTGATAGATAAAGAAGAAGTCCCTTTTGTTCCATCTCCATTGTGTGCATAAGACGACATTCGTCTCACGTTCTCTCCTGAAGCCTGCCATCGTCTTTTGTTCTTCCTTTATAGACCCAGCTCCTTGATGGTGAGATGCCCGTAGCCGAATTCTCTAGCACCATTCCATCGAAATCCACTCCCAAAATCCAATCTTTCCGATCCCTTCTTCTCGCCGGAGAATGGGTTCCTTCTCCTTCCCCAGCTCTTTCCGGGACCTCCCATTGCCGGAGCAGGTGGCGACCGCCACCCAGGCGGCACTGGTCGTCTTCTTCCTGTTCTATGCCTCCGCTCGCCCGGTTTTTACCTGTGCCCTCCGGCGTTTCCCGGCGTTCAAGGATGAGAACGGGAACCCAGTCCCTGTGCCAGATTCCGATGGTGATCGGTCGGTGGTGATCGGGTATTGGTTCAAGATCTCAGTTTCCTGCTGCTTCTACGTTCTCTTCCTTCAAGCTGTAGTCTTGGTGTATGAAACAGTACGCTTTGTTAGGACAGAGACGGACTCAGCTGATTATTCTGTGTTTTACCTGCCTTCTGTTCAAGTATTGTCTTGGCTTATCTTAGGCTTATCGGCGTTTCATTGCAAATTTAAGGCATTGGTGAAATTCCCGTTCTTGCTTAGGCTGTGGTGGTTCCTATCATTCATCCTCTGTCTTTACATTGCTTATGTCGATACAAAAGGGTTGGTAGGCGAATTCTTTAGCTTCAATTCACACATGATTGCAAATTATGCCGCTTTTCCTGCTCTTGCATTCCTTTGCCTTGTCTCGATTCGTGGTGTTACGGGTGTAGAGTTGCATAGAGACCATCGGGACTTTGGTGAGCCATTGCTTGCAGAGGAAGAGGAAGCAGGCTGCCTTAAGGTCACTCCTTACTGTGAGGCAGGGATTTTTAGCCTAGCAACCATATCCTGGCTCAATCCTCTGTTGTCAATTGGTGTGAAAAGGCCCCTTGAGCTAAGGGACATACCTCTATTGGCCCCGAAAGATCGTGCAAAGACTTGTTATAAGATCTTGAATTCAAATTGGGAGAGGTTGAAAGCTGAAAACCCCATGAAGCATCCCTCCTTGGCATTGGCAATTTTCCACTCATTCTGGAAAGAAGCTGCTTTCAATGCTATTTTTGCTGGTTTGAACACTCTGGTTTCTTATGTGGGTCCCTATTTGATCAGTTATTTCGTTGATTACTTGAGTGGCAATGTGGCTTTTCCTCATGAGGGTTACATTCTGGCATCCATTTTTTTTGCTTCTAAGTTGATAGAGACTCTTACTACTCGGCAGTGGTATTTAGGAGTAGATATATTGGGCATGCATGTTAGATCAGCCTTAACAGCAATGGTGTACAGGAAAGGGCTTACGCTATCAAGCATAGCCCGACAGAATCATACAAGTGGTGAGATAGTAAATTACATGGCAGTTGATGTGCAGAGGGTGGGTGATTTTTCATGGTACCTCCATGATATTTGGATGCTTCCTTTACAAATCATTCTTGCTTTGGCTATCCTGTATAAGAATGTGGGTATTGCAACTATTGCAACATTAATTGCTACCATTGTCTCCATTGTTGTTACCATTCCTCTGGCAAAGGTGCAAGAGGGCTACCAGGATAACCTAATGGCTGCCAAGGATGAACGAATGAGGAAAACCTCTGAATGTTTGAAAAACATGAGAATCCTGAAATTGCAGGCTTGGGAGGATCGGTACCGATTAATGTTGGAGGAAATGAGGAGTGTGGAAATGAAGTGGCTTCGGAAAGCCCTCTATTCTCAGGCTGTGATAACATTTATCTTTTGGGGCTCCCCTATCTTCGTGGCAGTCATAACTTTTGCTACTTCTATATTGTTGGGAAATCAGCTTACGGCTGGCAGCGTCCTTTCAGCTTTAGCCACTTTCAGAATTCTTCAAGAGCCTCTCAGAAATTTTCCAGATTTAGTATCTATGATCGCGCAGACAAAAGTTTCTCTCGACCGGATATCCGGGTTCTTGCAACAGGAAGAGTTGCAAGAAGATGCCACCACAGTTGTTCCCCAAGGCCTTACAAACAATGCTATTGAAATTAAAGATGGAGAGTTTTGTTGGGACCCCCCTTCTTCAAGACCTACACTCTCAGATATGCAGCTAAAAGTGGAAAGGGGCATGCGTGTAGCAGTCTGTGGTGTGGTTGGATCTGGCAAGTCTAGCTTTCTATCTTCCATACTAGGGGAGATACCAAAAATTTCTGGTGAAGTAAGTAATCCATGTACAAATAAATATCTATATGCAGGCTTTTACATTAACCAAGTCTTGTTTCCTTTTGCAGGTTAAGATAAGTGGCTCTGCAGCTTATGTGCCTCAGTCAGCTTGGATCCAATCTGGAAATATAGAGGAGAACATTCTTTTTGGAAGCCCAATGGATAA
>NC_025996.2:27974067-28044119 GCF_000442705.2 Elaeis guineensis
AAAAACGATTTATGAAGAGGAACCTTTATCTGCTTGATTGCTTTGCCCGGCCATTCTTCTGCAGTATTGCAGCAATTGAATGGCTCTGCCTGCGGATGGAATTGCTCTCAACTTTTGTATTTGCCTTCTGCATGGTTCTCCTTGTGAGCTTCCCACATGGAACTATTGATCCAAGTATGTATGCTGTGAATTCTGGAAGCAACCCATAGTAACTGCCTTCCTTCTTTATCGTCATTTCCGTTAAAAAATAAACTTTCTTCATTTTGTATTATTGACATTGGTTTCTGATAACTCAGGCCATGCTGATTGAACTTATGCGTCAGAGTTATATCTGATCATTATGAATCTTTCATGTGATGAAGGATGATGACATGTTTATAAATATAATGTTGAACTAAGTGTTTAGAAAATAATTTTTTTTCTTTTTTTAATTACAAAACTTGCTTCAATGTCATAGGTATGGCGGGCCTTGCTGTTACATATGGACTTAACTTGAATGCTCGCTTGTCACGGTGGATATTGAGCTTTTGTAAACTGGAAACTAAAATTATTTCAATCGAGCGCATTCATCAGTATTGCCAAATCCCTAGTGAAGCACCACCTATCATTGATAATTGTCGCCCTCCATCTTCATGGCCAGAAACAGGGAAGATCGAACTTATTGATCTTAAGGTGCTCATTCACTTCTGATGGTTCTTTCATTGTTAATACTTGAATGCAAAAAATATTATTGAATTTTAAATTCATCATGATAAACTGGTATTTTGATTTTTTTTTTTTTTTTGATTGTTGAGGCCTTGAGGGTTTGGCTTTTAGTTCAATTTATTCTGATGTTTGCTGGCTGCTTCTATTTATTGGTCCCAATCAATTCTAGGTTGTATTTGACCCAACAACAGTTGTTAACACAGTAATATGACTGATAGCCACTGGTTGAGAAGCGACAATAACCAATAACTACCTTGTTGATGTGCTCCTAATCCATTGTTTATGAATATCTGGAACTTAAATGAAGCGGGTTAAGTTTCCACAATTTCATTTTCTTGGAGGTTGCAGGAGGTTCATATGGAACAATTCATTCGCATTACCTCACTTTAAATGGCAATAATTCGATAAAATATTAACCTTTCTCCTGAAAAGACCAGAGAGGTGTTTGTCCAGTTGGTTATCTTCAACAATTTCTTGATTTTTTTTCACTTTAACACTTCTGGTTGATGGAAGAGCATTATGAAAGTAATGACCCATGGTTTTCAATGCTAGGTTTCTTTTCCAAGGGATATACAACAGGGCAGGTTTAGAGTGACTACCCTTAAGTTAACATTCTCCAAAGTTCTGCATGCTGAACCAGTGGCATGTTGATATAAAGGTACTAAGAAGAAGTAAAATAGAAGAGATTATATTATCCTTTGGAAAATAAAGATCACAATTGATAACATGAAAGAGAATGCTTGGAAAACAACTTGATTTCGACTGGGTATTCTAGCTATTGGGCTATTTGGATACCACAAATATGTGAATAATATATCGAAGGGATAGTTGTGAGGAAAGCCATGCAATTGTTTTGGCAATCAAAGTATAGACTGCTTTTCTATCTTGTATTTTATGGCATCTTCACAGGTAGAAACAATATTCTGCAACCTTTGGTGGCAAGTGATGTTCTATTAGAGTTATTCTACAATACAATTAAGGTTGTATCATATTTTTAGTGGTTTCTTACCTACTTCAATTTAGCAAAGTGTGTTTGTTCCACATGGTAGGAGCTTTATGAGGGCAGAGACATTCTTGATCATGTCATCTTCTTGCAAACCTTGTTCTAATCTACTCATAATCAATGCTGTAGCTTTATGTAAATTCACTTTATTTAATATCCTTGGTAAAGCCATATTTCTTTGCTTTAAATGTTTGTCTACTTTTATTGTTGCCTACTAGTTTTATCTTTCTTGTCAGTATAGTTCTGTTTATTTGGAGCATATGTATCATTTTTAACTTCTATATTTTCTCTATAGTAGGATATGTAGGTTTCCTTTTTCTCTTTTTTGAACATTTAAAAAAATAATTGGGATGCTAAGTGCAGTAACGACATTCTTTTGTTGTTGTTGTTGTTGGAGTAATCTTGGCAGAAGATTTTGAGGGATAAGCGCTAGAAGCAAGTTGAAGGGAATATGGCAAAGAATGAATTACAATTTTAAAAGAGGTCTGACATTTAAATTAATGGGTGAGACTTGAGAGATATCCAAAGTGCTTATTATCATCATTTTTTTAAATACGTTATATGACAAAAAAGGATTATAAATATAAATATACCAGATTCAATCAGTCAGATGCATAAAATGTGTATGTGTTTCTAAGGTATGCTATCACTGCATGACTATGAATAAAGTGGGGATAGAATTTTGACATTTGGGATGCACTTGGCTAAGTTCGAAGAAAGAATATTAATGCACAGTTATGTTTGGCGATTAAATGAATTTTGATTGGGAATAAGGAACTAAAACACAAATTTTCATAAGGGATAGTTTTGATCTTATGAAGAAATAAAGCCTAGTGAAGTTATTAGTAAAAGGTTGTCTTTAATCAAATTAAATTAAGAAAAAACAGCACTTCTCTTCTTAATTGATATACATTAATGGAAGATCAGATGAGCTGAGATATATGAGGAAACATGATGGGGCTTTATCTTTAACTGCTACATATAATGAAAGAATGAGATGTGAGATTGTTCTTCTATATAGACATATGGAATCTCTCTCTGTGTCTAATTGGAAGGTGGGAGGGAGATTAATGACCCTTGTTTCCTTCTCTCTCATTGACATTGGGACTAATAAAGGCACACCACCCACCCCATTATCCACAGAAAGAGAAATATGAGCGCGGTAAATTAGCAACAAAAGGCCATCCAGTTTAAATAGTGAGTAACAGTCTCCTCTTTGGGTGCATTTGTATTTGCACAATTTTCTAGTATTATTTGGTCCAATGTTTGAAAAAGTGATCATAATGAGATAGGTACCATCATGTACCAGTATATACCACATGCTATAGTGCCTCCATGTTAGCAAACCATGAGTAGATACAAGGCATATGGCAGTACCTCAAAACTTGATCTGGTCTTAAACATGGTCCAGAGTGGTCATTAATAACCGATGACTGCTCTAGAGCATTCTGGTCAATTTAAAAAAACTGTGTGCATAGCCATCCATCTTACCTTGTTTGCCATCTCTCTTCTTCTTTTCTTTCATGCTTCTCTCTTCTATTTCCTCTCTCCTCATATGCTCATAGAAAGAGCAGCTATTGATTTATGCCCTTCTTCTCATTTGTTATTCTGCCTCGAAGGGATGGTCTGTTGACCTGTTTTGGTAGCAACTCTATGCATCATCTTTCTACACATTAAGGGTTCTGTCCCATCCAAAACATAGCACGAGTCTGTCAGAAATTAACTAAAATATGTTTCATTGTGGCATAACATGTTAAGTACTTGGATGCACCAAACAATTGACATTAATTTATTACAATAATGTCAAAGGTTTGTTGGCATAATATAGTAGCTTTAAATTATCCATTTAAGAAAATAAGATAGTGTTACAAGCTATTTTTTAGTGTTTGTACATTCTAGAATGTTACTTTTGAACATCAAAATGACTTGCTCGATATTCATTAACAGAGCATACATCCTTGATCATTTTGACATGCAAGTGATTCTACTAGTGTTACAAGCTATTTTTAGTGTTACAAGCTATTTTTTAGTGTTTGTACATTCTAAAATGTTACTTTTGAACATCAAAATGACTTGCTCGATGTTGATTAACAGAGCATACATCCTTGATCATTTTGACATGCAAGATGATTCTACTAGTATAATTTGTCTCGTGAATGTGAAAATACAAAATACTATTTTAATCATATAAATCAAGACCCATAGTCATTCCTAACTCTGAACCAATGCCAACCTCCATCTCTGGTAGTTTTGTTGAACGCAGAGGCTTACAACACCTTATTAGACAATGATGTCATAGCTTTTCTGAATGTGGGCATACTGATGCTGGTGGGTGCTTACATTGATTCACTTTAAACTTTTCAGAAATCAGAACTGTAGATATTTATCACCCTGGTCAACAGGAAAGTGCTTGATACTGATTCAAACCGATACCCCTGCTGAGATAAAAACTATGAGTCTAATGTGTGCAAGTTGACTGTTAAATGAAGTGGTTACAAAGTTGCTTTTGATCTGTGTACTGAATTTTTCTTGATCTGCACAAACTTATAAGCATATTACGTAAATTTTTTGACCCACTGTAAGGTTCGATACAAGGAGAACTTACCAATGGTGCTTCATGGCATAACCTGCACGTTTCCTGGTGGCAAAAAGATTGGGATTGTTGGGCGTACCGGAAGTGGTAAATCTACACTTATACAAGCGCTTTTCCGCCTTATTGAACCTGCAGATGGGAAAATCATTATTGATAACATAGACATTACCACTATTGGCCTTCATGATCTCCGTGCTCGGCTCAGCATCATACCACAAGATCCCACCTTGTTCGAAGGTACAATCAGAGTCAATCTTGACCCTCTTGAAGAGCACTCTGATCACGAAGTCTGGCAGGTAAAGCCAATTCACAAGCTGACCGAAAAAATTATATTTGCTCTTGAGTTCTTTTAACATATTTGATAACTGACCCTTCTTAGGCACTTGACAAGTGTCAACTTGGAGAGGTGATCCATCAGAAGATGCAAAAGCTTGACACTCCAGGTTTGTTGCATATTTGCATGCTACAAGGCTGTTGCCCATCTCTTCTTATACACATTACTGATATCAAAGTAATTTTCCCTTCTTTTTTGTTTCTTAAAAAAAAAAAACTTATCTTGTACCCTTCTCTTTATCTTTAATGAAGTTCAGGTGGGGCTCTCTCCCTCCTTTTCCTCAAAAAAAAAAAAAAAAAACGTAAATATCAGACATGAGGTATTGACATATGCTCTTTGGCATCTTCCTCAAAAACTGTGACATTATTTGTTTGTTTTCTCCCTTGATATTTTCTCAAAACAAAATTTCATCAGTTTCTCCTCAGTTTGAAACAGTTATTATAGGAGGGAAAAGAAACAATTTGAGGGGGGAAAAAGGCAGCTTTTTTTAATTTAAATTGTTTATTCTGCTTTTTGATTTTCAGATAATGTATGGAGGAAAAATAAAAAATCATTGACAAGTTTTGGCAAAATTCTTGCCCAGTATCATGTTCCAGATATACATCTGAGACAGCATATTATATGTTTGCTTGTTTTGCATTATCTTGACAAATGGATTACTTCTGGCCTTGCAGTCGTGGAGAATGGAGATAATTGGAGTGTTGGACAGCGCCAACTTCTTTCCTTAGGAAGGGCATTGCTAAAGCAGGCACAAATTTTGGTGCTTGATGAGGCAACGGCTTCTGTTGACACAGCCACGGATAATCTTATTCAGAAGATCATTCGCAGTGAATTTAAAGACTGCACGGTCTGCACCATAGCACACCGCATTCCAACAGTAATTGACAGTGACCTGGTTCTGGTTCTTAGTGATGGTGAGTTGATCATTAAGCTACTCTCCTGGTTATTCATGTATTTGTTGCCAATATTCTGTACATGTTGACCTATTTTTAGAAGCTATTACCGAGAAGTCATGGATTGGATCTTAATACATTTCCATATAAAATTCAATTTTTTTCATCTTTTGACCAAACATTTGCTCAGAGAAAATATGCTTTGCAATAATTATTATTTTTTCAGAGGTTATTCATTTCAGCTTCTCTTATTTTAGCTGGGATTCTAAAAAAAAATTTTGAGAAACTTTTTGAACTTAATTTTGAAATAGCCATTTTATGAATTTTAAATCGACATTTATCAGGAGAAGAAAAATACCTAGACATTATCAGAATTCCTCATGAACGAGTTCTTGTGTGCCTTAATTTCATTTAATGACCTTCCATGAGCTACCGTATGATGTGGCAGTTCAACACTGCATGTTTGTATGGTACTATGGGAAACCCATGATTTGTGGTGTAGCTGCAGAAGAAGTGACACACATACGTAAATTGTTGCTCTCAGCTCATCTGGATCATTTCTTTCCCACTCTTTGATGGACCATTTTAAGTCACATGGCTGGCTGAACAGGCTGAATTGGCCTTTTTATTGGTCAATCCTTGCCCATAACTTTAACTGAAACTGGGCAACTGCTTGGGCTATTGGAACTGATTACCTGTTAAATGAGTTTCTGCACAAGATTTCTTGAAGCTAACTTGAAGAAAAACTGCAATGTGTTTTCCAATTTTGTCCAGCTTCTTACTATGCTGTTTTATTTCCTTGTACATTTCAGGTAGAGTTGCAGAATTTGACAGTCCACAACGGTTGTTGGAGGATAAGTCATCGATGTTTCTAAAGCTAGTATCGGAGTACTCTACAAGGTCTAGCAGTATGTCAGATGCTTGAAATGGTCACTGAAAGAAGTGAGGTACAGTCTAAGACAGAAAGTAGGCTAGGACAGGTAATCTTCTAACAGATGACTCTGCCTTACGGCTTAGAAGCGAAGGAGAGAGGGAAGAAAACATGTAGGCTTCGGGTTGCTTAACCAACAAATAGAGGAAGAGGAAAACAATGAGAAGATCATCACAGATAGCAACTCATATTAGGGAAAAGCTGGAGCACAGTTCGAGTAGATCTTGTATAAATATGTACGAATTCTATCAAGGGTTATTGCAAAATAATAAAACAGCAAGATGCATGGGCCACAGTTTTATTTGAGGTGCAATAATAAGGCATTTTTGACATAAAACTTGAATTATTTGCCTTAATTTCTTTCTCAAATACGAGCAGGATGGCATCCTATGTCTCTATTTGCCCGAATCAAATGAAAGCTCTTATAATGAAAAATGGTAACATCCATCAGTGATTCCTTTTGCTATTTTCTGGTCAACAAGCAGGTTTAATTTGCTCTTCTGATTCGTTGCTTTCTTATTGAGGGATGACTCTGGCACTATTTTGATGTTGTCATCTTTACCTTACATTCTTCTAAGGTTATCATCCCCATTACAATAAAGGGATGATAAACTTGATAATGCCATTTTGTAAACTCTTCTTCAGCTTATGTTGATTTGTTTGTGAATCTATTTATTTTATTCTCTTTGAAAAATGGGTACATGTTGGCAGATATTTTTTGTTCTCTCCATACACCCTCACGCAAACTGACCTGTTAAGCTCGATGCAAATTGTTTATTCATTTCATAACAGCTTAAGATATTGGGGACAAATATTAGGCCAAGGTTGCTTTTGGTCGTAAATTCGGATTCGCAATATTACATGGAATAGGTGATTCAAGTACTGGCTTATATGCATCTATGTGTAAGGATCCAATCCATGGACAATCCAAATTCTTCTTTGCATAAATTTCAAAGCAAAAAAAAAAAAAAAAAATCTGAACCTCATGCACTGAGCACTAAGGCAGAAAGAAAGACTCCCAATGGAATCCGTCTCTTCTCTTCAAATCCGATCGGAAAAGAGTCTAGGGTGGATCAAACTGTAGCCAGGATCTTATAATTTCCATCTATAAATCCCTCGCAATCTACCCAATTGGAGATGTTATCATCCGTCTGGTAGAAAAGGGACCTCTCCTGAACTTAAGGAGGTTAACAACAAAGAACCCCGATGAGGGAAGTGGAACAGGCATTTCTGTTCCCTAGCGCGACATGAAAATGGAAGCCAATTTTGTGAGAACTTAACCAGCCAAAGTAAGGCTTAGAAGTAGCAAGCCTGAGACTTCAACAGAGTCTATAGAACCGGCCCATTAGTAAAGTTGAAGTATGGTAGACGGAATTAGTGGAAGTATGGAATCGCTTGCTCGAGGTATAAGATAAAAATGAGTCATATGCTGGATAAGGCCTTGGCCCTTTGACAGTTAGATTGAATCGACAACCATCAAACTTTATGATAGATCAAATTTTTTTTATTTCTTCTTTTTCTTTTCTTACACCAAACCAGTCGCCATTGCCAAACATGGCCTTGTGTTGGTTGCCAAGGTCTGGAGCCACCACTGTAAGAGCCTTCGGGCTCTCTACCGTCAAGGTTTGCAACCATAGAAAGTGGTCACTCAAGATTTGCCTTTCCCTATTTTCTACAAAAAAAAAAAAAGAGAAAATGAGAGAAAGAGGAGCAGAAAAATAAAAGAAAAAAAAAGAAAAGGAAAGGAAAAGGAGAGAGGCTCTCTCGCTTTTCTCTCTTCACTTATTTTCCTTAATTTCTCTCTCCATTTTCTTTCTTTATAAATTTCTCTCTAATTTTTTTTCTCTATAACTTTCTCTCTCTAGATTGTTTATCTTTAGAAATCTTATAAACTAATAGAGGGTTCAAATGTCTAGATAAACTTAGATCGATCAATTGACCTTGGAAAAGATCCTAGATCTTTAGTGTTACGACCATCTATTCTAATTTTTCCACGTCCATGATCATCGAGGATTTTTGTGTTGACATTGATTATGTAGAGGTGCAATAATCTGCACAAAAAGGTGTCGAGCGAAACATCTTATCCCACATTTATAGATCGAGGAATTGAATAATTATTGTGCTTAAGTCTGAAACTAGTAAAGGTAAGTATCCTTTTACATAATCCCATGTGTGTTCGTACACGCACGCATACATGCGCATGTGTGTGTATATATATATATATATATTAATTATTAGATTATGTATGATAATTTCTGACTTTATATTAAATATATAATTTTTTTTTATGATATATGTATCATATATTGACTATTTCGATTGTTGGGAATATCATATCTAGTATTTTAAAATTGGACAAGAAATGCAATATAAATTATTGAATGGTGTATTGATTCTATAAAAAGATTTAGAGTAGCTATGATACGGATTTTCAATCATGAGCTAAATCATAACACTTTTGATTGTCAATCATGGACCGAATCATGACATCCTGATTTGCCACCACAAGCTGAAGTATAGATTTTTTGGTTTGCCACCATGGGCCGAAGTCTAAATATCTTGGTTTACCACTACAGGCCGAAGCACGGATATTATGGATCGTCATCATGGGCCAAAGCATAGTATATAGTTTTCTAGACATGATTAGTCCAAAGCTAAAAGATAACTATTGATTTAGGATATGTTAATGATATGAATGATAAGTCATATGAATACACTAGTGATTTTTATTACAGATTTGTGATAATATATAATTTGTGCTATATGTTTATATAACTATTAAATTATATTATATATTTGACATGATATTTTGTGATATATGATTTCTTTTTGATACCGCTCATTCATTATTTTTAAATTATATTATTATATTAGTATAAATATGATGGGATTTTTATTGGATTGTAAAGCTTATAATCCTAATTCTTTTCTCTTTAAGTCGCAAGATGCATAGTATTGGATAAGTTTGATCTTGAAGTTCAAACGATAGAGCCATCTTATAGCCTTGCATAATCTTTAGGGCCTGTTCTAGGGTTTATACAGTCATGTCACATAATCAACTTAGATAATGGGTTTGGGTGTGACACTATGACTTTAGCAAAATAAGTACTTTGAAGGCATCCCATTATTAGGCAAATCTAACTTTATCATTGGAGGTAAATATTAATAAAATAGAAAAATTAAGTATCTGCCTGAAAAAACAATCATGCACAAAATCTAAAATCAGTGAGAAATAAAAAATAGGGTGAACCAGATCTAAGGCATGCTAGGCATTATTCTAAAGGCATATTTGGTTGGAGAGAGTTGGGTTCTGGAATGAGAATAAGTGATCTTCATTCTAATTATTTAGTTGGAAAGAGTCTTACTCTAATTTTAAAGGAGAATGGGAATACCCTCCAAAATATCATCCCTAATCTCTTTTATTATTTAAATCTCATTCAGGATACGATCCGGTGACCAACCAAAATGCTTGGGGGGTTCCAATTCTCATTCCAAATCACTTCGGACCGGACTCCTCACGAACCAAATGCAGCTTATAAGCATTTTTGCCTCTCTCGCGCTTGTCTGGACTAAATCATCTCACGTGCATACAGCCAGCCTAGCCAAGCATGCACGTTTTGCGTGCAACTCAAAAACCCATATATCCAACTAAAATCGTGTAGTTGAAAAAAATTGAGGTGGTTGTTTGGGAGAAGTGGAGATTTGAAATCAGAATAGGAATAAATGACTCACATTCAAACTATCTAGTTGAGATGAATTCCATTTCGATTCTGATTTTGGGATAGAATGAGAATGGCCCAATTTATCTAGAACTCAATCTCCACTCTCTTCTACAGATTTAAATTTTTATTTCGATTCTGATTCTAATTACGAACCAAGCACTTTAGAAAATTTGATCATTCTGATTCTGATTTCAATTCATTCCAATTCTCATTTCAATTTCGATTTGATCACGAATCAAGCATCCCCTAAAAGCAAAAGAATATTAATGCAACTCTAGTTGCATTAATTTTTTTAATATAGGATAAATATTTATTGAACAATATACGAAGTAAATGCTTTAATGATTATACTTCTCAATCAAAATTTAAAAAATATTTAAATAGTTAAATATCTCTAACATCTATTAGCTTTTTGGAGAAAACCTCTCTTTTAGTTTTTGCCTTCCCATCTATTTGCAATATCTGTTCTTGATACCAAACTCAAACTCTCAATTATGTCTGCAAGATTTTGCTTAAAATGCTATAAATTTTCCTATCACATGCATCACTCTTGTCAAACTCTGGTATTATATATATGGGAATGCAAGGAAGCAACCAAAAATGTCTCTCACCTAGCAAAATCCACATGTATAAGGTTTCTCATTCTAAGCACACTCCTTAAAGGAAAAAATATTAAAAAAAAAATTTTGTCGGGAGCAAACTAGCATTGGACTCTTAAGTGGTGCGTGTAAGAAGTATTGATGCATGGTTGTGATCTTTTCTTTATGATCTATTAGATTTCATCAAAAAAAAAAAAAAATCAACTTCTATTAGACTACACGTGCGGTGTATGTCTGAGTACAAATCTTTGATAAGAAATGTGTAATAAAAATTATTTTTTAAATTATCAAGAAAATTATCAAGTTTGGAGAGACGAACTCTCCCTCTCTTCTTACTACAATCTTCCATACTTTTTTTCTTATTTGCCATCAACAAAATCAAACATGCTAGATGAAATTTGAAAAATGATGGACCAGCAAACGTGCTTCTATTTTCAAAAATTTGAAAAGAAAGTAGAAACAAAATTTTTATTTCTATTTATTTTTATACAAAGTGATAACAATACAAAATGCAACGTAGATTTTTCTGCTTCTCCTCAAATTACATTTTAATATTTTCTTCCCATATAAATATTTTGAAGATATTGTTATTAAACACTTATAATCTTATTTTAAGCAATACTAAACATGGCATAAAATTAACAAACCTGTGTATGATTTTTTTTTTTTTTTTTTGATAAAGGACATGCATACTAAATCTAAGAAGCATCAAGCATGTCATAATTTTACAGGTCCTTTCTATGTCTTATTTGCAAATTTATGTGTTATTTCTTTTTAGTTATATCATCTTGTATCAGAGCAGTATCCTGTTCCCTCTTGCTGGAACCAACCAACGGTCGATTCTTTGGTCTGATCATGCTCTGAGATATGAAAAAGACGGGTACCGTGATAACTGGGAAAAAAAATTGCCGGTATGATGCATTACAGGCATCTACCTTAGAATTTTTATTCCTCATTCCGTAACTCGCTGAAGTCTCGCCCGAATCTTATTCGGAATAGGAGCGCCCACTGTACGCTAGAGTCGGATGTTTAGCACCGACATAGGGGCCATAAATTTGTTATCGAAAATGGCAACGATTGCTAGGAAAACCTGTCGGAATAACTGGGGAATAAAGGGAGATTAAGCTCGCAGTCAGAGAGAGAGGATGGAGGCTGGCGACATGGACGAAGCGACTAGGGCGCAATTCCCGCTCTCCTTCGGCAAGCCGTCCAAGGTCCAAACCCAGACTTCCGCCGTCCACTCCTCCACGCGCCGGACCTCCGCCGCCTCCGCAAGCCCTAACCAGAGCTCCCGGCCGGAACCGGGGAGCCGTGGCTCCAGAGATGCCTCCGGTGGTTTGAACGGCAGAGGAGAGGAGGACGATGACGGCGTGATGATTGGGCCTCCGCCGCCTCCCCCGCAAGCCAATCAGGCGCAGCCTCCGGATACGGATGAGGAAGTGATGATTGGGCCTCCGCGGCCGCCGCTGGCTACGAAGCAGGTGGATTCGGATGATGATGGTTCGGACTCTGGAATGGATGACTCCATGGAGGATTTGCCTCGAATTCCTCTTAGTAACGAGATCGTGCTCAGAGGGCATTCCAAGGTATTTGGATTCTCTGTTTCTATGTAGCAACTCTTTTGCATTTTTTTTTTCCTGAAAAGAAAAACTATTAAGTGGAGTCATTTTTTATAGAACGTTGTGAAGATGTGACAATTAAGGAATAGTTAACTTCTTGTTTGTGGGGTGTTTGTTTCCATACTCATTGATATTCCAATTTTCTGGAGGGGGATAAAAAAAATTAGGGTTGTCACCTATTGCCTGGGTTTAGATCTATTTTTGCTAGTAATTCTGTAAGGTTTCATTTGGTGCAAAACGCTTATTTCTGACACTTGATTCAAGGAAAACTTGTCCTAAATGTTATGCAGTCAATTTTTCTGATGGTCAGGCTGACAAATCTCAGAAACAATGGCTCAAGATGATGTTTTGAGTAACAAGAATGTATCTAGAGTGTGCATGTATACTCCACTTTGGGTTTGGCTTTTACCTGAGAAAAATTACATTAGATTGAAGGGCATATCTTTTTGGATGATGGGCTAAAGTGGGAAGTGGCCACTCTGGGGAAGTGGCTAGTTTTGGGTGGTGCACTTATGCAAACTGCATTCTTGTTGTTTGGTTAGCAAGGCAAGTGAGTTGCAGTTCTATGCTCTTACTATGGTTGTTTGGTTAGTACGAACTATTTGGTTGAAAGGGTCCTAGGTGCTTTTAGTTGCCTTCTCCCGGTGAATTTGGTCCCCAATGGTTGAAAACTTGAAGTAATTGCAGCGAAACCATAGGTCCCTGTCACAATGCAGGAACATGGAAAAACCATGAAAAGTTCTCTGAAAGCATAGTTTTGAGCGGAACATGAATTTCCCCTTTTAAATCAGATTCCAGGCTTTCATAAAGGCATTTGCCCTCCCTCAAAAATAGCATCTAGGGCTTAATATTTTGTTCATTATCTATCTTAGCTCTTTGACTTTTAGGTGTTGGCTTGTGGTTGGAGAAAACATGTTTGGAAAACTATATATATTTTCCAGGGAAAGATATTTGAAGTGGGAGCCAGAAAAGAGTCAGTTAGTAAAACTTGCTCATTTTGGGAGGAAGGATCTTATGCATCTTTATTTGCAGTAGGACAAAATGTTGATTTTAGTTTGATTGGGAGTGTGAAAATGAAATATTTTGGTCTTTCAAAAGCAGCCCACCTTGTGGATAGGAGTTTGATTAATCATTAGCAAGGATGCTTGAGTTTGATGCATGAGAGGCAAATTTCATTGTTTTTGATAGAGAGATGGAGAGACAGATGGTTAAGAGACATTCTTTATTTTCTTTGCTTGTAACTGTTCAGATTTCATCATAAGCTTCATCGGGCATAATTTTGCAAATCTGCAATTTTCAGATTTTTGTGCTTGTGTTTAATCACCATCCTTCATGAGTTCACATAGTTGAGTTCTTCACAAGGATCAGCATTGATGCACCAACAACTTGGCCTAGATGCAGCCTAAATTCCATGCATAGCCAAGCATTTGGAACAATCTTGCTCGAGCTATTTGAAGCTGTCCAATTGCTTTATAAAAGATTGAGAATCTTCACTCTGTATAGAGCAACTGCATACGGCGATTTATTTTACATGATAAAATTAAGTACCACTTGTTGAGAAATATTCATGATGATTAAATCTGACAAAAAAAGAAAGAAAAATAAGAGGATTGGTAGATGGAGAAGAGGAAGACTAGACTAAGAAGAAGAAATTGGATTCGATTTCTTTTAGACCTGGATACATGGTCAAAGAGGGGAGAAATTGACGTGGAAGGATAAATAATGGTAGTTAAGGAAATCAAATTGTTTTAGATCTGAGTATTGGGCTTTGGAAAGAGGAAAGATGTAGAAGGTGAAGAAGAATAGAGAGAAGAAGATAGAGGGTTCTTTCCAAAAAAACCTTAAACACAATTCATTCTTTAGAGTTATCAAAATAAGATCAAAAATTTGTATGCCTTCATTAATCATTTATAAAACAACACAAACCCATCA
Organism: Elaeis guineensis; assembly: GCF_000442705.2. Taxonomy (NCBI): domain Eukaryota; kingdom Viridiplantae; phylum Streptophyta; class Magnoliopsida; order Arecales; family Arecaceae; genus Elaeis; species Elaeis guineensis. The sequence goes on from NC_025996.2 coordinate 27,988,399, forward strand.
TTCCCAGTGTTGGGGCAATTCATGTTAATTATGATTTGAGCAATAATGACATAAACATCATTTTTTTGTACCTTCTGAATAACTTGTAGAATCACCTTAGTGGATAAGAAAATTGCGAAAAACATTTCCTGCACTCAATTTAAGCCTATCTACATCAGGCATGACCTAAGGATGATAAAAAAAATCACTTTGAAAGCATGGTCAATGTTTGACTTGGTGTAATGATATGCTTCTGTTTGTTATCATTCATATGTCCATATATTTACATGCATATGTATGTACTTATATGTATATCGTGTACCCACTTGGTGCTTCAGTCATGTTATTTTTCTTCCCACTTCTTTGGGCCTTTGAGCCAAGTGAAAATGGAGAGAGTTTTCCACTGATTTAATTGTCGTAGCAATCATGTGCCTTGGAGTAATCGTTTCTTCTTGAGCTTGCAAAATAAACATTCAATACTCTTGCTGCAGATAAAGAGTTCTATCAGGTCTGGAGTTTACTCTGGAAAGATTGATTCCAAAACCACAAGTGCACACCACCAAATGGACCATGAAAGCAAATATTGTACACACACATATTACATCTATTAACAATCAATATAGGACTTCTCAAAAGCATATGTTTTTCAGTTTGTGGTTCTTATGTTGATAAAACCAATTCAAAACTATGATCGATCCTTCTAACAAGAAAAGAGAAACTGATTAATGCTAAACCTTGACCAGAATCCCTTTGCTTGTGCAACTAAGGCAAGTTACAACCTTCATGAGACTATGAATGCTACTTTGGCAGAAATTGGCTTGTTCCCTATTCCTGAAAAGAGTTTAGACAAAGGAGGGGAAAAGACAATTTGATACAACAAATTACATATTAGCATTCATCTCTGAACACGTCTAGATGTGGTCTTGTTGTTGTTTGTGTGCATTGTCAGCAACTTCATAAAATTTCTAAATCTGGTTGTGTCATGATCTCTGCAAATCTTATTATTTGTTAACTTAGGATTTTACTTTATGACATTTTTATGTTCAACTTTTTATGAATTGCAGGTTGTTTCAGCTCTTGCTGTCGATCATTCAGGATCAAGAGTCCTTTCTGGTAGCTATGATTATACTGTCCGTATGTATGATTTTCAAGGGATGAATTCCAAGTTGCAATCTTTCAGACAGTTGGAACCATTCGAGGGACACCAAGTTCGAAGTTTAAGTTGGAGTCCAACATCTGACCGATTTTTGTGCATTACAGGTTCAGCACAGGCTAAGGTATTTTTCATTTTCATAAATTTCGCAAAAACAGTGTTTGTCTTATTAGCATAATTTTATATGTAGACATCAATGACAAGCAATTGTGTGTCCATTTCAGATTTACGACCGAGACGGACTTACTTTGGGTGAGTTTATAAAGGGGGACATGTATATACGTGACCTGAAAAATACTAAGGGGCATATATCTGGATTGACTGGTGGAGAATGGAACCCTAAATCGAAGGAGACTATTTTAACTTCTTCAGAAGATGGCTCATTGCGGATATGGGATGCGGCTGACTTCAAAAGTCAAAAACAGGTTTTTCTCATTATTCAGTTAACAAGTTTGAACCAAACACATTTCAAAGTTTTTAATATTTCTATTAGCAGTTTCGAGGAAAAATATTCACCAAATTTCTCCATGCATTCAGATGTAAATAGTTAAGATTATTTAGAATGATGCAATCCACTCAGATTCTAGTGCATCTATCACCTTCATTAGAAGATATTTTGGAGTTACATTTGCTGTTTAAAGATGAAATTTTGTACTAGATACACTGAATGTGATATCATCTCTTTTCACTACATGAGAGGTGTTATGATCAGGGAATTCTAAGCAGCCGTTTTGTTTACAGGTTATCAAACCTAAACTAGCAAGGCCAGCAAGAATTCCAGTTACAGCATGTGCTTGGGATCGTGATGGCAAGCGCATTGTCGGTGGCATTGGGGATGGTTCCATACAGGTATCAGCATGATGATTACAGTTCTCCTCACTTGATTTCAAATATTCAATATTGAGCCTATTCTTTGTATCTTAACCTCCATTAATTTTGAATAGCATAATCTATATGCTAATTCGCAAGTCATCTACTAATTGAGTTTCTTCATATTTTCCAGATATGGAGCATCAAGCCTGGATGGGGAAGTAGACCAGATATACATGTGGAGAAAGCACATGCTGATGATATCACTGGACTTAGGTTTTCTACAGATGGGCAGATTCTTCTGTCAAGAAGCACTGATAGTACACTTAAGGTAATATTTTATATTCATATTATACCACCACTGGTGTTTTAGATTGTTCATTCTACATTTAACATTTTTTGTCTCTTCCAAAAATTCAAATTTGCAATCATTATAAATTATCATGTTTTATTTTTTCTGTGTAGGTTTGGGACTTACGGCAAATAAAATGTCCTGTTAGAGTCTTTGAAGACCTTCCAAATCATTATTCTCAGACAAATGTCGCATTCAGTCCTGACGAACAACTACTATTTACTGGAACCTCTGTTGAAAGAGAAGGCACAAGTGGAGGTCTACTCTGCTTCTTTGACCGAAGGAAACTGAGCTTGTATCGAGGGTGGGAATTTCTCCTAAATGTAGTGTTGTATGCTGTGCTTGGCACCCAAGGATTAATCAGGTTGGCTCATAATCTGCTTGTCATTATGACATCTATTACTTCACGCAATGCATATTATAGATACTCATAAATTTTGAATGCTTCTACCTTTTTGTGCCTTTTTTTTTTTTTTTTTTGAGGATAAAAAGGATTTTTAACATTCTACTGCTTATGCTCTGGCTAGGAAACTATACCATACTTGTATGCATATATCTAGAATTTTGCTACCATGTCCTTTTGTCCCCTCCTCGATTCAACAGTATGCAACAGATTTTTTGCTGGATGGCATAATTAGACAGTACATCATGCTAAAATATCTGTTGTTTCTGAAGGTCTTCGCAACTGTTGGTGACAAGAAAGAAGGGGGAACCCACATACTTTATGATCCATCTATCAGTCAGAGAGGAGCTCTTGTATGTGTTGGGAGAGCACCAAGGAAAAAATCTGTAGATGATTTTGAGGTACAGCCAGTTATTCACAACCCACATGCATTGCCCTTATTCAGAGATCAGCCTACCCGTAAACGTCAACGAGAAAAAGCATTGAAAGATCCCCTTAAATCACACAAGCCCGAGCTTCCTGTTACTGGTCCAGGCTTTGGTGGAAGAGTTGGTACCTCTAAAGGCAGCTTGTTGACCCAGTATCTTTTGAAGGTATATAGCCGATGCCAAAAAGAATTTGTTGTGAACTTTTGCTTTTGAAATTCCTTTCTTCATTGATATGAAGATAATGATCCATAGTTGAGTATTAACAACCTTTTGTTACAGCAAGGTGGTTTGATCAAGGAGACTTGGATGGAAGAAGATCCAAGAGAGGCAATACTTAAGTATGCTGATGTTGCAGCAAAAGACCCCAAGTACATTGCACCTGCATATGCCGAGACTCAGCCTGAACCTGTTTTCACAAAGTCTGATTCTGAGGAGGAAGAGAAATAACTAAGTAATGGTCTACTGTGTTATATTATCATTAAGGCCTGCTATCTGATCTCTTTCTATAGATATCTTAAAATGATTACCTGATTGAACTCCTGTATATTTTTTTGTTAAATTTTATCTTTTAAATCCACGGTTTTATCATTTCCCATGGAGTAAATAATTAAACCTCTTTAACACTCTCTCTCCTCAAATGAACTTTAATCAGTCGGGTGCTCAGGTACCGTTCCACTTTATAGCGGTAGACTGAGTTGCTAATGCTGGAATCTCTGTTGTTGAGGATGAATGGTACGAGTACTGTCATTGTGCACAATTGCTGAGCTGCCCAAAGATCTCATGTAAATGAAGTCTCCAGTGTTTAAGTGACAGGTAAATTATTGATGTGAAGATGCTGTGTATCTTATTTGGTTGACTATGAAATGAATATTTTCCACTCTTTGCTTGATTTAAGATACAACCTTGTATCTCAGGAATTCGTAAGGGGTTGGACTAGACTTGTTATTCATGGCCATCTGCAATTATAATCCAGATACCAATATGCAATATCTATAGCAATGCTTGGTGTAGGTGATCAGTAAGGAAACCTCATAGATTGATGTTCACAAATGTTCCTCTCGGTGTTAGAGGAGAGGGATTGAAGAACATTGCCATTAACATTGTCGATTTCACTTCATCAAGAAGAAAAAAAAAAGGCAGTGTCGATTTCATGCTCCAGTCATTGTTCAAATACGTGTTGCTTTAGGTTCCAAATATGCACTCTGCAGAGCTTTTTCAGATTGATGAGGCAAGTGATCTCAAGAGGCACCTCTAGATTGCAAAAATTTGATTCTTGCGTTCTCAAAAGAAGCCTTGAATCATATCTTTCTTGAGGTTGGTTGAGATTCATTGATCATCATCATTATCATGTTCATTACATCATTATTGATAGCACATTCAGACATTTCAGTGGGGTAACTGACCTCTTTCACATCTTTAACGTCCCGTCAAACATGATAGGGACTGAGGATTGAGGATGTATAGGATTGTCGACTACTGGAGAAGGTAATGTTCATGATAGAAGCTCACATTTTCCAGCTGTATGGTGGCCTGACTTTAGTGATGTTGGCATTCCAAGGATTAACCAGTGGATTATATGGTAATATTGACAAGTTTTTCTTTTTTTTTTTGTTTGATGTTGAACCAGATTGGATGATAAAGTATGATCATCATAACTCATCTTGCTGGTTTGTTTGTTTTTTGGATTGAGAGGGAAGTAAGGTTTTAGCCATGGGATGGGATCATCCTCCTTTGAATCATAATACTTGGACCATGATTTGCCGAACCGCTTTTGTCGAATTATACTAGTGGTTAATCAGTGTAGTTTGAGCATTCGATTCAGAATGCTGGCAAAAATGAAGCGAGAAAGAAGGAAAAGAAAAAGAGAGAGAGAACAGAGAAGATAAGAGAAGGAGAGGAAAAGGTCGACAATGACCAGTCGAGGCCTTAAGGACTTCGTGGTCCTCTTGTAAGATGCGAGAAATAAGAGATATAAAGGGAAAGAGGAGAAGAAAGAGAACAGGAGTGAGGAAAAGACGGTGGAGACATCGGAGTGTCACTCGATGGTTGCCATAGCTATCGGATGGCCCAAATCTGGCCTGTGGTCACTGTAGATTCGAAACAAGAGCATTCCCCTAGTTCATTGCATTTTTCTTTGAATACGATAAATAGTAAAGCTGGTAAATTAATTTTATTTTTAAAAAAATATGATGAAATAAGATCGTCATTCTTGTTTCGAAGCCGTGGCGATCGTGGGATGGATTTGGGCCATCCAGCAGCCTCCCCATCACCTTTCTCTCCCTCTCTTTGCTCTCGTTTCCTCTCATGGAGGACCGAGAGTCCAAGAGGTTTCGATGACACTTTGAGGGCCTCCATGGCCCTCCAATGGTCATCATTGGTGTCTGTGTGTCCACTGGTCTCCCTTTTCTTCTCTTCATTATCCTCTCTTTCTTTCTCTATTTTCTCTTCAGTTCGTCTCTCATTTCTATATCAATTCGGATCCCATATGATCCAATACAGGACTGTACTAACTCATACCGCCCGACCAACTGGCACGAGATTCGGTTCCAAGTTGATGATCGTTGCTTGCAACAAGCATTCAGCTTTGGTATTAAAGGCATATTCTTTTATAGGTAAATATCATGGAAAAGTTGGTCAACTTTTTCATTAACCAACTTATCCATATTCTCATATTTTTCAAGATGGATAAGTTATTTTTTCGTGGATGGCATTGATCCATCAAATAGGAGAAAATCTTATCCACCTAGCGGGTGGCTAAATCATTTTTCTATCAACAAAAAAAATAATCTTTTTAATTGATTCCTAATAGTTATACCTTTAATCTCTTATAATAATAATATAATATATTATAATATAGTATGTCATAATAATATAATATATAATAATATTTATATAATACATTATTATAATATAATATACTATGTTATTATAATAAATTATAATAATATAATACTATAATAATAATATAATAATATAATATATTATTAAATATAATAATATATATTATATTATATCAACATAAGGTATTAACATGATATAATATATATAATATACTATAATATATTATTATATATTAATGTATTATAATATAATAATATTATATAACATATATTATATTAAGATAAGATATAATATAATGTAATATTATTGTATATTATAATATATTATAATAATATAATATATCATATTATATTATTATATATAATAATATTTATATAATAAAATATATTATGAAAAATATGGATAGATCTTAGCAACTTATCCAAAAAATTAGTAATGCAAAAGAACATGGGTAACAGATTTTCGAGCTATTATCCAATATATAAAAGAATATGATCAATTATTTTTTATGTAAATATTATCTGAAAAAATATTTATTTAAAAAAATATAAATTTTTAAATAATTTTTTTACTCGCAAAATAACTAAGACTGAAGTGGCTCGGGCCGGCTCGAGGCCCATCGGGTCGGGTCGGCTTCGGATCAGGCTTCGGGCTTGGTCTGAAACCATTCAGATCGGGCTCAAACTAAAAAAATAGAGCCCATTTTACTTTCAGACTGGGCTCGGTCCAGACCCGAAACTGAGCCCGATTAAAAGCCCGATTCTCAACTCGAGAACAGCTAGGCCAGGCCTGAAATGGAGCCTGACTAAAAGTGCTTGAAAATGAATGATGAATCATCGAATCGGAAGTTAGAAAATAGAACTCGAAAGACTCGAAAGTCGGAACCCATTGATCCCATTAAACCCTTAAACCCTTAAAGCCATCGCCTCTTCAGCTCTTTCTCTTCTCTTCTGTCTCCTAACTTTTTCAGTTTTCTGTCAAAGTCTCGAAGTCGAAGAGGCTGAAGAGCTCTAGCCCCTGGCCCTCCCTGATCCATGTTTCGTCCACCGATCGCCGTCACCATCTTCCCCCATCGTCGTGTCTGATCTTCCATCTTCCCTATTTGCCATTGCCAACACAGTGACACCGGTCCTGTATCTTCCCTCATCGGTCATCACTGGCACCGTCTTCCTGTCTTCGACCATCACCGTTTGTTGTTTTGGGTAAAGATCCTTTGAATCCCCTTCCTCCAGATCTCAACTCTTAGTATTCCTCAATCCCTATTTTCTTTTCCTCTCAAGACTAGGGTTTTGAAGTTATATTGTCAGAGAGAGGAGCTAGGTTCACAGTGTTGGGCAGCTGGGCTTCAACACCTTGCCGGAGTCAAGGTTAGACCTCCATCTTTTTAACCCATTGATCCTATTAAACCCTTAAACCCATCGCCTCTTCGGCTCTTCCTCTTCTCTTCTGTCTCCTACTTTCCTAGTCTTCCCATCGAAGTCTCGAAGTCGAAGAGGCTGAAAAGCCTTAGCCCCTGGCCCTCCTTGGTCCGTATTCCATCCACCGACTGCCATCACCATCTTCCCCCATCGTCGTGTCTGATCTTCCATCTTCCCCATTTGCCATCACCAACACAGTGACATTGGTCCTCCGTCTTCCCTTATCGGCCATCACTGACGCCGTCTTCCTATCTTCGGCTACGATCGTTCATCATTTTGGGTAAGGATCTTCTGAATTCCCTTCCTCCAGATCTCAAGTCTTAGTATTCCTCAATCCCTATTTTCTTTTCCTCTCAAGACTAGGGTTTTGAAGTTGTATTGCCAGAGAGTGGAGGCTAGGTTCATCGTGCTGGGCAGCTAGGCATCAACACCTTGCTAGAGACAAGATTAGACCAACATCCTTTAGCTATTTTTCTTATCTTTAGAGCCGTCGTCGTCGTCCAGATGAGAATCAGATAGCCACCAAAATCCATCTAATCGTGTCTTTCCTGTTTTGATCTTCTTCATTGTGATATTGATCATTTTAGCTAATTGTCTGTTTTAGCATATTGCACTACAAAAAATATCACTTTTTACGATGAATTTATTTACGACAAAAATATATTTCATTGCAAATAAGGATATTTACGATGATAATAAAAATTTATTGCTAATAATTATTTATTTACGATGAAAATAATTTTTCATCGTAAATATCTTCATATTTGCAACGAAAATAAAATTTCATCGTAAATACATATTATTTATGATAAAATTAATCATCATCAATAATAAAATATTTATTTTAATTTTAAATTCTTAAATATTAACGATGAAAATAGTTTCATCATAAATATTGGAAGTATTTGTAATGAAAATTAAATCTTTATCACAAATACATGTTATTTACAATAAAAAATTTTCATCACTAATATTTGAAAAAAATAAAAAATTTAAAATTTTAATAATTAAATATTATTTATGATGAAAATATTACGTCATAAATAATAGAGTATTGATGATGAAACCTAAATTTTTATCATAAATTAATATTATTTACAACAAAAATTTTATCATTAATATGTGAAAAAAATAAAAAATTTTAAAAATTTAAAAATTATATATTATTTACGATGAACATATTACGTCATAAATACAGACGTATTCCCAATGAAAACTCATTTTCTGTCGTAAATACTTAAGTATTTACGATGAAAAACTTTCATCGCTAATAGTTGAAAGAAAATAAAAAATTTAAAAATTTAAAAATTATAGATTATTTGTAACGAAAATATTACATCATAAATAATGGATTATTGATGATGAAAATAAAATTTTTATCACAAATATATTTTATTTATGATAAAAAAATTTATCGCTAATATGTATAAAAAAATAAAAAATTTTAAAAATTCAAAAATTACAGATTATTTATGATAAAAATATTACGTTATAAATATTTATATATTTATGATAAAATTAATTTTCTATCATAAATACTTTAGTATTTATGATGAAAAATTTTTATCGCTAATATTTGAAAGAAAATAAAAAAAATTATAAATTTAAAAATTAAATTATAAATTATTTATGATAAAAATATTACATCATAAATAATGAGTATTTATGATGAATAGTAAACTTTTTATCGTAAATACTCTAATATTTATGACATAATATTTTCATCACTAATACATAAAAAAATAAAAAATTTAAAAATTATAAATTAGTTACGATGAAAATTTAACGTCGTCAATAATTGAATATTGATGGTAAAAACTTAATTTTTATCATAAATACTCTATTATTTATGATGAAAATTTTTTTTCGCTAATAAATAAAAAAATAAAAAATTTAAAAATTTAAAAAATTAAAAATTATAAATTATTTGTGATAAAAACTTTATTTTTTTCATAAATAACATGTATGTACGATAAAAAATATATTTTCATCATAAATCATCACTATTTATGATGAAAATTTTGTCGCTAATATTTAAAAAAATAAAAAATTTTAAAAATTTATAAATTATAAATTATTAGCGATGAAAATTTTTCTATTGAAGGATGTTTAGATATATTATAGTAATTTTTTTATATTTATAAAAATAAATATTAGATAGTTTTTAAAAAATAATATGTGTACAAAAAAAAATATGTAGAATATTAAGATATCCTGGTCCTCAATCTTTATAAGGTTCTATCTGTGGCATCTTGAACCAATCCAAAATCAATTCTTAGAGGATGGATCAAGAGAAAGATGGTTGGAAATTGAAGCTAAGGATGTCTTCATTCCTATGGCTGCCATTTGAATCTCGCCCAAATGACGTTCGATCTTTCGGACCTTTTGCTCGAGTTTCTCCTCCTGACGAGATTTTGTGAGGCACGGAGAGTAGCCCAAGGTTGAATCTCCATTGGAGGAGATCGAAGAATGTTGGCATTATTCTTCATGCCTGGACCCTGATGGGATGGTGCTTGTCGATCGATCAGGACAGAATGACGCGCACCTCGAGGGAGATTCTCTAGAAGCAGTTTTGCTGGCTACACGGAGAGGCACAGTTTGAGGAGCATATTGCGAGGGTTGTCATTGCTTTGTGGTTTGCTGTAAATACTAGACGGTGTTGGTCAATGCTTGGATCTGTCGAATCAGGTCGTTGAATCGTTACGGTCCTCTATAATAGGTGGTGGTATAGGTCCTTGAGGAGTGGATGCTTGCACTGCATCACCCATGCTTCGTTGAGATGACTGTCGATGAGAAGCTGCAAAATTGTTGCAAGTTTTGTTCTTACCATAGTTCATCCATTTCATTACTAAAATATTCTGAAAAATTGATATATTTACTACATCAGCTATATATATATACACACACATATATACATATATTATTGCATTATTGTGGCCAAGAGATGAATAAAAAATGAATGGAAGAAAATAATATGAGGAACAAGACTTGGTCAGGAGAAAATTTTTTTAAATAAAAAATTATTTTTTATTAATTATTAGCGATAAAAAAATTTTGGTCGCTAATTATGTAATTAGCGATGAAATAGAAAATTTTCGTCATCAATAATATTTTCTCGAGGCTAAATTTTTCTAGCGAGAATTTTTTTTTTGACGAAAATTATTAACGATGAAAATTAATTTTTCATTACAAATATTTTTATTTAAATTATTTATGATGAAAATTGATTATTAGTGATGAAAAGTTGTGTCGCTAATACTCCGCGTCCCATCAACTCCCATCGGAAACCCATTTCTCTTCCTCATCCCCCACCCGACAGTCCAACTTCCTCCCCCTCCCGCAAGCTTCCTACCCCCCCGGCGTCCCGCGTGCCTCCGGTTTCCTCCGTCGCCGCCGTCGAGGTGAGTCGACTTTATCTCTATTTTTTTTTTTGGATGGGTTTTGACCGATGATGGGGATGGGGATGGAGAACGTGCCGCAGCCACGTGGGGCCTGCGGGCCGCGACGGCGACGGTGGGCTGGGGACGGCGATGTGGGGATGGCGACGAGCCGGGGCTGGGGCCTGCGAGCCGGAGCCGGCGATGTCGACTCTTCTATTTTTTGGGGGGGTGGGTTCGGGCCAGGGATGGGGACGGGGATGGGGATGGGGAACGGCACGGGGCCGGTGTGCCGGGGCCGACGTGCCAAGGATGGCGCGCCTGGGCCGGGATGGCGGGCCGTAGCCACATGCGGCCTGCGGGCCACTACCATGTGGGGCCTGCGTGTTGAGGCCTGCATGTCGGGGCGTGCCGGGACCGGTGATGGCAGGCTGAGGTTGGGACCGGGGCCGCCGAGCCGGAGCTGGAGCCGGTGACGGCGAGCCAAGATGGGGCTGGGTCACGGCTGTGTTGGGGCCTACGGGCCAAGCCGGTGACGGCGGGCCAGGGAGGGGCCAACGAGCTAGAGCTGGAGCCGGCAACGGCGAGCCGGGGCGCGGCTGTGCCAGAAATGGTAGGCCGGGCACGCCTGGCCTGCGGGCCGAGCACGTGTGGGTTCGGATGGGTCGGGCCTGGGTTGGGGTGGGTCGAGCCTGGATGGGGTCGATGGGGTCGGGTCCGGTCGGGCTAGCGCGGATCGGGTGGAGCCGGGTCGGGTCGGGCTGGGGCCAGGGACGGTGGAGCCGGGGCGAGGCAGGTCGGGCAGGGTCGGGTCGGGCTGGGGCTGGTTGGATTCGATCGAGCTGGGGCGGGTCGAGCCGGGTGGGGCGGATCGGGGATGGTAGGGTCCGGGCCGGGTCGGTTTCGATTCGGGCTGGGATGGGGCGAGTCAGGCCGGGTCGGGTCGAGCTGGTGCGAGTCGGGTGGAGCTGGGTCGGGTCGAGCTGGGGCCAGGGACGACGGAGTTGGGGCGGGGTGGGTCTGGTCAAGGTCAAGTCGGGCTGGGGCTGGTTGGGTGAAGACAGGTCGGGCTGGGGCGGGTCAGGCTGGGATGGGGCTGGTCGGGGATGGTAGGGTCCGAGCCGGGTCGGTTCCTGTTCGGGCCGGGATGGGGCAGGTTGGGCTGGGTCGGGTCGGACTGGGGCGGGTCGAGCGGAGCGGGGTGGGTCGGGTCTGGTCCGGTCCGCACCGGGCCGGGCTAGGGCAGGTGGGGTTGGGATGGGGCGGGTCAGGTCTGGTCTTCATGAGGATGAAATATAATACTGAAATTATTATAATTATTACATATTATTTTTTAGTGTTACTGCTGAAATTATATAATTATTTGATTAATTATTTTTTCACTAACACAATGCACATTGCTGTTACTTATTATAATTAAATTATTTTATGTGCTGTTTTATATGTTGCTGAAATTATAAATAAAAAAAATATTTTTATTTAGAGAAAATTCTATTAAAATTTTAATGAAGAAATTTCAATATGAAATTATTTTTTTTGATAAATTAAAAATTCATCTTCGAATGCATGTTCAAAGATGGTACTTAAATTATATTGAGCCGCAAATTTCTGTTCAAGTTTCGATCTTCATCGAGATCGAAACTTAGATGTCCTGTATTCGAGCTTTTTAAAAAAGTAATAATATTATTGTTATTAATAGTTGATATTTTGTTTCATTATGTGGTATTCAGTAGTTATCTGTCCATTATTCTCTGGGTATATGGTGGATAGAGTGTGTAGGCACCATATCCACATTGTATACTTGGAGAACCATGGAGAGATGCTGCTGAAATTTTTACGAAAATGAGATAAAATATCTACTAATAATAATAATGAGATTATTACTTTTCTGAAAGGGATAGGACCACACATGTTAGTAATGATTTGAAAAGGATAGGATCATGCATTTTGTATCAAGTGATCTGGATCTGGATCCGGATCGAGATTTTAGGTGGAATTTGGAACGCAATTCAGTCTGAAATTCAGATCGGGATCCAGAATACCACTAAACTTTATTTTGGTTGTTAATGATTTTGTGTTTGTTGTTAGATAAATATCAACAAAAGTTGGATGAATGCTAGAGGTACTTTTTTGCCTGAATATCGAAAAGGAGTTCGAGATTTCATTGACTTTGCACGCATAAGGCTGACAGTACTAGTTGGATAAAATATCAATGCAAGAGATGTGTCAATTTGATATATCGTCACATAACACTTGTTGAGGAGCATCTGCTACAATATGCAATGGATAAGAAGTATACTTGTTGGATATGGCATGGGAAGAGTGATCCGAATGAAGTGGTGCACGACGATGACGATATTGAAGATGATAGTACTGATGGTGCTGGACCTATCGAACATAGTGGTATTGAAGAATTATTAGATTATTTACATTAAGATGCTTGTTCAAATGTACGCATGAATACTGCTGCATCTAAAAGTAATTCTGATCAAAAGCATAATATCTGGCTTGAGGTAGAAGAGATTTCTGAACAGTTTGCAAAACTTGTAAGGGATTAATGAGAGCCACTCTATCCAAATTGTATAAAATTTTTTCAGTTAGAGTTTTTGATAAAATTACTTCATATTAAAATCGTGAACTGTTGGAGTCAGAAGTCATTTGACTAAATTTTAACATTGATTAAAGCAGCTCTATCCAATGAAGAGAGACTTCCGAAATCATATTCTGAAGCAAAAATATACATGCGAAAAATGAAACTTGACTATACTCCTATATATGCCTGAAAAGATGACTACATATTATTTTATAAGGATAACGAACAAGCAACTGAATGTCCAAAATACGATAAGCCTAGATACAAAATCAATAATAGGAAAGAAAAGAAGATATCTCAAAAGATTTTGAGATATTTTTCATTGATTCCAAGACTTCAAAGGTTGTATATGTTCACAAAGACAACTGAAGAAACGAGATAGTATTATGAGCAGCAGGTTCGGAGGAGAACATACTTAGCCATCCGGCCGACTCTTTAGTGTGGAAAGACTTCGATGCAAAGCATCCATACTTTGCAAGTGACCCACGCAATATGCAGCTTGATCTAACGACAGATGGATTTAATCCCTTTGGCAATCTGAGTACCTCTTACAGCATGTGACATGTGATGCTAGTTGTATATAATGTGTCACCTTAGAAGTGCATGAAAGAATCATTTATTTTTATGTCACTGTTGATTTCAGATCCGAAAGCACTGGGTAATGAAATTGATGTATATCTACGATCTTTAATTGATGATCTGAAGGAGTTATGGGAAAATGAGGTACAGATATATGATTCTGTGAATCAAAGTAATTTTAAGTTGCATGCTTCGATTCTATGGACCATAAATATTTTTCGGCATATGAAAATTTATCTGGATGAAGCACCAAAGGATATCTTGCATGTCCAATATGCAATAGGGATGCATCCTCTTTACATTTAAAGCACGGATGAAAAATTTATTTAATGGATCATCGACGGTTTCTTCCTGCTAATCATTCTTGGAGGACCCGTTATAATCAAAATTTTGATGGTAAGTCCGATCGACGTCCGCCACCTAAGGAGTTAAGTGGAGCAAAAATTTTAGAACTTGAAGTCATTGGAAACGTCCAATTTGAAAAAATATCGGATACTCGCAAGCGAAAGCGTACTGAAGTTGAGTTGAATTGAACGAAGGAAGTATCTTTTTCGAACTACCATATTGGAAGCAGCTACTATTTCGTCATAATCTGGATATAATATATATTGAAAAAAATATTTATGATAATATCATCGGTACTGTATTCAAATATTTTAAAAAAAATAAAAAATGATACAAAAGCTCACCTTGATTTATAGAAAATGGGAATCTGACCGGAGTTACATTTAATTCGTCGAGGTGAGAGATTTTTTATGCCACCCACATGTTATTCACTGTTTAAAGAGGAAAAAAAAATTTTGTGGATGGTTCAAAATTGTAAAATTTTCTTATGCATACGCTTCAAACATATAATGGTGTGTTGGGAATAACGATGGTAATATTTTCGACATGAAAAGTTATGACTCCCATATGATGATGCAATGTTTACTCCTGTAGTCATGCGTGGTTATTTGGATGGTGATAGTTAAACTGTAATGATTGACCTAGATATGTTCTTCCAAGAACTGTATTGTCGAAAATTGAAGATTAACTTACTTGAGAGATCACAGAAGGATATTGTACTCATTCTTTGTAAGTTAGAAAAAAAATTTTCATCATCATTTTTTGATGTTATGGTGTATTTGACTGTTCATCTTTCAAAGGAAGCTCTTTTGGCCAGATCGGTATATTATCGATAGATGTATCCTATGGAAAGGTAAAAAAAATATACATACTTTATCATATCAATTATAAGATGTAAATGTATGTCTAAAATTTAAATTTATTTTTGTTTACAGATTCTTGTGCATCTTAAAAAAATATGTGCGCAATAAAACAAAGCCTGAAGGATCTATAGTGAAAGTATATATAGCTACTGAGTGTGTCACATTCTGCTCGATGTATCTTGACGATATCGAAATAAGATTTAATCGTGCAGATCATAACACAGACCATAAATGGGGTGACAATAAACCGACGTTATCTATATTTAAATAAATAGTTCGACCTACTAGTGTAAGGAGATATAAATTTATGGATGTAAACGAGCTATCCAAATATACTTTTACGTTCTAAATAATTGTGAAGAAATTGAAGATTTTATTGAGTAAGTATCATCTTACTATACTATTTAATTTTTAAAATTTTTTCATGTCGATATAAAATTAAAAATCGTAACTTCTTACAGTGAGCACAAGAGTATGCTATGTAGAGAGAATAATAGGGATACCGATGATCAACATAGGAGAATATTTGTAAAATGATTTGGTAATCTTGTAAGTTGCATTAGTGATATATTATTTATTTATTTATAAATAATATTATTTAAACCAACATAATTTTTTATCTTATGATGTAGATAAAACATAAGTAGTTCAATAAAGAAGTGGGTGCGATCGATGAGTTGTACGATTTAGCATGTGATCCCGATCGAAGGGTTAATTACTACACATCCTGTATCATTGGAGGAATGAGATTTCACACAAAGGAGCTTGAGATACAATGACGAACCCAAAATAGTGAAATTGCTACAACAGGATATGAAGGAGAAGAAGAGATTGATTATTATGGTATACTGATAGATATCATAGAATTGAAGTATGGGTCCAGTAATTTGTATTTTTATTTCAGTGTGAATGATGGGATATTAGTAATAAAAAGATCAGTATTCATATCGATTCATAATTTATCAGTATAAATTTTACACGAATATAGTACCAAAATGAGCCGCATATATTAGCAACTCAAGCGAAACAAATAATATATTTGAAGGATCTAAAGTATCGAGGTAATTGGCATATTGTACAAAAAATAATACCTAGAGGCATATATGACATACCAACTCGATTAGAGATGGATAAAAATTCAGATTTACATGAAGAGAAAGTTTTTCAATAAGAATAATAAACATCAGCCGAGCTTTTGGTTGATGAAGAACTTGTAACGGCACCTTTGAATAGGACTGATCTTCCGTCCAACGAAGTTGAAGCTGATTTTGTATTTAATCTTGATGAGTCGGAGGGCGACGATCAGTTCATAAATGACGATGAGATAGAAGATGACACATATATCGATTACTGTGATTTGGACGAGGATCTACACATCGAGGAAGAAATGAATATTGATGAGTAGATCTATATTCTTCGTTCAATTTTATCTTCCAATAATGATATGCGATATAATTATATTCATTAAAATATTATTTGATTTCTACTATTATTATTCAACATTATATTTATTTATATCTCAATTCCTGCAGATATGGTATCCGAAAACAGACGACGACATTCGCGTTCACAGCTCCCTGCAAATGCCTCAAAGGTTGAGGCACCTCTACCGATCTCCGTTGCCACACCGGCTTCACTGTCAGAGGGTCCTACATCGACAGGTCCCAGTGAGGCGGGTTCCAATGGTATTAACTATTACACTTTACATATAATAAAATTTGATTCTTTTATTTGGATCATACTAATGATTTATTTATTATTTTTTCATGTGAGTCCTCATCGGTGGTGAGCCGAGGGCGAGATCCATTGATTAACCTCGCTCTGGAGCGTTAGAGACGCGAGCATCGGAACAGCATCTCCAGATCGAAATACCGACGACTACACCAGACCCATTAAGGGATGATGTGACCTATGACAGACTGAGCTGGGCATCATATGCCGCAGTTATGCCCTCGTGACACTCTTCGATTGGCATCACGTTCTACTGACTTAGAGAGTGATTTTCTATACCTACTTACAGATAAAATAAATTATATTATGAATATTTAATTTACATAGTATTCTTCTAATATTTATTATTGGTAGGATGTATTTGATATCGCTGATTTTGAGGAGGATCGTGTGAGGCGAGCCATCGACATTCAGTTATCGTTACGTTTTAAGGACTATCACCATCACATGCATCAACATTGGTATCGGATGGTGCAGGATCATGGAGAGGAGGCAGCGCGGTAGCAGCCTTATGACAGCATCACCATAGATGATTGGACTACTATATGCCTGTAGTACGAGGATCCGACATATCAGGTTACACATCTAAACTTTTTTTATATAGTTTAATGACTTAATCATTTATTCTTAAATTAAATTTTTTATCTACTAATTTTACTGATAATTTTACAGAGATGATGTGCCCAGAATGTGGCAAACCGAACGAGATAGACCGTGCCGCATTGTGGGGGTTCGAGATCGTTTGCTCATCACATGGAGCACATAGTAGGTAATTTTAATTTTTAATTAGTATATAATTCTCTAGTTATTTAAATTTTTTTAATTAATTTTCAAATTGTAGAGAGATGCTGAAAGTGGCGAGCTTCTTGATAGGATCAATATCTACCAGCGGACCCACCAGCGATGGTTGAGGGAGTGGACGACGGGGAGCCAGGAGCTTTTTGTAAGTTTTTTCAATTATTTTTCATTCGTAATTTAATTTTTATTATAAAATTAAAATAACTATAATTTTAATTTTCAGGATCGTATGACAGAGATTAGATCCCAACCTACTCCTGAGGGCTCGATCGCACCCACAGATGATGAGACTGTGATCGGATGCTCGGTACGAGACCCTGTTATGTTAGAGATCTAGGGTATGGGATCACTACTCCCTCATCCTCACGCACATCTAGGGCGGACATCCATTCTGCGTGCGAAGATCGAATGATGGAGGTGCTGGCTGCACGCGTCGATGACTATCAGCACTTTCAGATCCAGATAATGGAGCGGATGGTGCAAATGGAGCAAACGATACAGCTGATGTGGCAGCAGCAGGCCAGTCCGAGCTCCATTGAGTGGTCTCCGTCCCAAGCTCGTTCTCCAGATGCCGATATTTGATGGCTTACTGATGTATTTTTTTATTTTAAATATTTTATAATTTAAATTTAATATAATAAAATAATAAAATTTATTTATCAGTTTATTATATAAATTTTTTATTTTAATTTTTTTAATTTATAAAAATATTATATATATATAATTAAAATATATATTCATAAATTTTTTAAAAAATATATGATTAAATTATTAGTAACGAAATTATTTTCGATGAAATATTCATCGCTAAGAATATTTTACTAACATAATTTAATTTATGAATAAATATATAATTAACAGCGATGAAAAAATATTCATCACAAATAATTTTACATACAATAAATTTTTTTCATCACTAATATTATTTATTTTTTTAAAATATTTTTTATTAAATTAATAGTGATAAATTATTTTCATTGTAAAAATAATTTTTTGGATGAAAATTTTTGTCGCTAAAACTTTAGCAAATAATAGCGACCAAAATTTTTCATCGTAAATATTTTTTTAGATTAAATTTATCATTAATTTTTTTAATGATAAAAAATATTCATCTCAAACATCTTTTATTAGCGACGAAATTTTTTTCGTCGTAAAATATTATCAACGATAGGATTATTTGCGATGAAATATTAGCGATCAAAATTTTATCGCTAATAAATCGATTATTAGCGATGAAAATTTTTCATCGCTAATAACCTGTTTTGTTGTAGTGTTGGTCATATGCAGAGCACTATGCATAATTGTTTGCACCCGTAACCATGAAACCACTAACAAACAACCGGTTCCTTCAAAAAAATTTTAGGACAAAGTTGCATGATATTTGGCATATGTCAAATTTTTTATATTTTGTCATATTTATTTTGAATAATTAAGATATTAATCATTGTATTCCTTCAAAAAAATTTAATTTTTTTAATAATTTATATTCTTATTTGGATAGATTATTTTATTAACATCTCATTCTAAAATGGATGAAAATAAGATTGTTGAAAATATAAGGGATGGAGATGATAAAGATGAAGATACTGTTGAACCTATTGAAAGTGACAAAGGTTCAAAAAAAAGATCGTGGGTATAGAATCATTTTATTAAGAAAAAAAAATCTGATGGATCAATAGCTATATGCAAATATTGCAAAAAGGTACTAAGTAGCAATACTAAAGGAGGAACAAGTCATCTAAAACGATATCTTGAAAATATTTACAAGAAATATCAAAAGAATCCAATGAATCAAATGTTTATAGTAGCAAGTTCAAAAGATCCGGTAAAGTCTTTTAAATTTAATCAAGAAGAGAGTAGAAAATTATTTGCAAAATTTATTATATATGCCAAACTTTTATTTCATACTGTTGAGCATCCTGTTTTTCCTAATTTTATGAGATCTATTAAACCATTGTTTAATATTATTGGTTATAAGATAGTAAGAAGTGATTGTATGGTTTTGTACCAAGTAGAAAGGAAAAAATTACACGATGCATTTAAGAAATTAAATTCAAGTTAGTTTTACTATGGATATTTGGACATCAAATCAAAAAATCGATTATCTTTTCCTCACGGCACATTATATTGATTTTGAATTTCTTCCGCTAAGAGGATAATTAGTTTCAAAAAACTAACATATCCTCATACAAGTTTTACAATTGAAGATGCTATTAAAAAGTACCTTGCTGAATGGGAACTGAATTTTAAAATATGTGCCTTTACTTTAGATAATTATTTCACAAATGATACTGTAATTAGAAAGATTCAAAATCACTTTTGTCATGAAATGTTATTTGATGGGGAGTATAGTCATATTAGATGTTGTGCGCACATATTAAACATTGTGGTTCAAGATGAAATGAAAATAATTCACGAAGCTATTGAATGCATAAAGGAGCTTATTAGATATATATCTACATCCCCATCTCGAATGCAAGGATTTAATGAAATTGCGCAACATATGAGACTTCCTATTAAAAAAGGACTTACTTTGGATGTTGCTACAAGATGGAATTTCATTTATGAAATATTGACTGATGTAATTACTTATAAAGATATTTTTAATAGATATGCAACCGAACATTCATGTATATGCCCCACCAATGATGAATGAAAACAAGCTGAGGTAATTCTTAAATTCTTAGAAGGCTTTCTAGATGCCACTAAAGTATTTTTTGGTTACAAGTATCCCACATCTAATTTTTATGTAAAAGAAGTTTGGAAAATTAGAGCCTTATTGATGTATAGGAGTGTTAATACTAATGATACATTGAAGCAATTAACAAATGAGATGCCAAAGAAGTTCAACAAATATTGATCTCAGTGCAATATTTTATTGGTCATTTCTTCTATTTTGGATCCTAGATCAAAGTTAATATTTATAGAGTTTTGTTATCAAATGGCATTTGACGTGGAAGAGAGTAAAAAGAAGATTAATGAGATTTGTGCTTATCTTTATAAATTTTATAATGAGTATGCAGATGCAACAAGAGTGCAGCCTTTTGTAAGTTCAAATGAGCTAACAGCTGATTTTAATGGACAAAGTCATATAACTTCAATTTCTTCTTTTAACTTGAGTAAAATAAAATTTGATATGGATTTTGTTCAGTTTAGAAATAAAGTTCTTTGAAAAGGCCAAAGAGATCAGAGCTAGATAGTTATTTAGATGATGATGTACTTTCTGATATGAGGGACAAGTAGTTTGATATCTTGGCATGATGGAAGAGCAATGCAACAGTCTATCCTATATTATCAAGAATGACTAGAGATATTCTTGCTATTTCAATCTCTACTGTTTCATCAGAATCGGCATTCAGCACTGGTGGTAGAGTTATAGACCAGTATCGGAGTTCATTGAGCCGATCTACAGTCGAGACTTTAGTTTGTACCCAAGATTGACTTCATGAAGAATATGATGAAGGTATATAAATAATTAAATTTATGTTATATTTTTATTTACTCATAGTATTTATATTTTGAAGATTTATGATTGATATGTGTGTTAACAGTTACAAGTAGCTCAAATTTTTTAAAGTTGAATACGGATGACGGCACCCCAGAGCGAGCCAAGCAGTAAAGTTGGGATGTGGATATAATAATATATAATCATCTATATAGTATTTCTTTAATCCATGTAAAATTATAAATTTTTTTATTTAAAAATTTCATATGTAACCATCTATATATTTTCAAATTTTTGGAGTTGCAGTTTGCACTGTGTACACACTGTCCGAAGTCATACCATAGAAAGTGTTTGCCAAGGTACTTAGCAAATTCTTCTCCAATTTTTAATTGTTCTGTAGCTATGAAGCATTTAATAAGTAAAACTCTTATGTTCTTCTATTGGTCATATTCTTGCTGTATTAATCAGAAAAATTTCTTTTGAAGTCTCAGAGGAAAAAGATATCATACCGAGGGCTTAAGATGATCTTCTCCCAAATCGTATCTTGATTCACTGTCTGCATATTCTCATTTCTAGGGTTACTTGTTTCTTTCATGCTTATGCATTGAAAATATTATTGTTGTTTGCAGATATTTTGCGGCAAACCTTATTTTTGGATCATTATTGCTACTGAAGTTAACAATTAGATCTTTGTTTAGTCTTAGAAAATCTCTTGTCGAGCCTTTTTGTTGTTTTCACATTTTTCTCTTTTTAAAGCTGGTGTATGCATAATGACCATATAGTGGAGATTTGTGTATGGGGTCATCACTCAGGATCTTTTTATGGAAGGAAACTATATATGCTGTATTTGAAATTAGTATTATTACTATTGTTGAAGTTTGGAATAAGATCACTATTAACAAGAGATTTATACTGATTTTAAGAATCTATTATTTACTTCTCTATCTCTATTATGGGTGATAAAATAGCAGGATTTAGAGAAGATATATCAGTATAATAAAATAGTTTTCATTCTCGATTTTGGATGATCATCCAGTTGTTTTCATGTTCACCGAAAGCTGTTTTAGATTTTTATCCTTTTTTTTTCCTTTGCTTTTGGCTTTTAACCTGCAAGCATTTGGCAAGTGCATATTACTACAAGTGCATATTTCTTTTAATGTCTATTTGGGCTTGATTTGAGCTTGGACGATGGGCTCATTCGGGCTTGGACGTGGGCCGGACTTGATTCGAGCTTGGATGCAGGCAGTTCGATTGGGTTCGGGTCGGATCTGGGTTTGGGCTCGGGCCGGATTCGGGCCATATATTTTTAAAAAAATTTGAGCCTAAACTCGGCCCGAAGTCCGACAAAAAAATTCAGGCCGGACTCGGGTAAGGATATGGCCCGGCCTGATTCCAGCCCTAAAAATAACGGTTGCAAAGGATTAGAAAATTGTCACCCTCCGAGAATGGCTTACAGGTTATTGTCAATGGGGCATGTGTGTGCTTGCCGGCACTAGTAGAGTGCTGTATTCTGTTGTTTGTAATTAATATATTAAGATGCATTACCTTAATATATTAAGATAATCCAACCTTTTTAGCTTAGTAATAATGCATAGACATGGTAGAAACATATAAATATAGTTGTAAATTGATCGACAGATTGCATAATTATGAATGATGCAAGTGAATATCTTCCAAAATAAACTTCGAAACTGTGTTTATCTGTACTACCAACTTACGCTTTTACATTGACGATACAAAAAATTAAATTATCTTTTTATATGAATATGCTATAGGTTTTGCGTAACATAATATCAATTTGCATAGCCATGACGTAAAATATGGAGTATGCGGTCATGCAAGAAAAATTCATTTAAATTATGAATCCATATTCATATTATGACATATATACTATCTATTGAAATAATTTAAATATGCACAAAAGAAAACAAAAAATATATATATTGTTAAGATTTTTCAGTAGACATGCTGCTTATGCAAACTCCAAACTTAGCTTCAGTATATAAAATAAGGTATATCGTGGAGTTATTTTTAATACTAACATTTTTGACCAACCTCTAGAAAGAACAGGAAAGCCTGCTATTAATGCCATTATCTTAGCTCAAAATTATTGTTGGAAGTGCCCAACCGTCCACCGGTCTTTAGAAGTTGCAACCAGAAAATTTGATGAGTACCTAACAATGTTTTAAAAAGCATCTGCCATGCCTATGTGATCTAGATTGCTTAGGACAAAATCTGAATTAGATATGCTAGGGTTTTCGTTTCAGGCCTTTTGGTTTCTATATCCTAATGAACAGCCCAGAAGCAGATCCTACACCAACCCAGGCTGGTGCAACCGATGGTTCCACCGTGATGGTGAGTGGAAAAAGCGACAGCAGCAGCCAAGGGGGGGACCAGGGAGGTGGTTTGTTGGTTGTTTGGTTTCCTTCCCCTTTTCTTCTCACTCCTCCAAAGTCCAGAGCCACTCTCCTCATCCTTTTCTCCTTTCCTACCGGTATTGCTGATGAAGTGTTGTTTTCTCCGTTTCTTTTGTCCTTGTCCTCTGTTTTCCTTTTACTTGCTTGATGCACTCGGGCTGTTGAAGTGCTGCTGGGCGGGTTGGCTGCTGATTGAGCTTCATTGCGTCAACTGCTGCTTTGTTTTTCTTTTTCCTTCTCTCTCTCTCTCTCTCTCTTCTTTTTTTCTTTTTTTTTCGTGGCTTGATGCAATGGGGTCCATCCTCCTCTTCTTGCTTCCTAACTCCTGATTTGGCTGCTGCCACTTACCAGACCATATCAGCAAGGTATCAATATGGTACCAAGATTCGATTCAGCATATAAGTCCAATCGGTCCCTACTAAGTCTGAACCGAGTGAAATTGATCCATATTTTTTTGGTTACAGATAGTATTATGGTAAAAAAAAAAATTAAAAAAAAAAAAAAAGAGAGAGATTGAAAGCTATCCCGATACGATTTTATACCCACCGATACAATCAATACCAAGATGGATCTTGCTTCTACTATTATTTTTCTTCTTTACAAAGACTCAAAATGATGATTGTAACCCATCAGACTTTTTCACAACCTTGCGTATATCCATTCCATTAATATATACTATTGTTGCAAGTCTCCGATCCAAGATGAATGAACAGGGTCGGTCTCCACCGACCTAGAATTTGGCATATGTCGAAAACTGGTTCTCTTTAGAAAATCTAAAAAAGAAATTCATTCTTGTTAAAGACTCTTCGATGCTTAAATCAGCTGAAGCTTGAGAACAGTAAAGAAAAGAGAGAAAGAGTGGAATCCGTTTTTATTAAAAAAAAATTATCTAAGAGTCCCCTATATCTCTTTTTATATAGGGAGGGTTAGTCGTGCGCTATCTCCAAACTCGATAATGGATGTGGAGAATCAATGCCCATGATCGCAAGGATCATGGGTAGCGGGTTACAGGCGTTATTTACGTGACATTAGGTCACATGCCTGTACTTAAGGGAAGATGCCCGAGATTTTGAGAGACTTCTTCGGCCGATTTTTGTTTCTATAACAGCTTGATGGTCCAAGGCTTCGTCTCTTATTGTCGGTATAGCTCCAACCTTTGGATCAGCAAGAATTCGAGCTAGAGATCGGGTAATAGTCTGGGTTAGTTGTCCAATCTTCTATTCTGATCCTTGGGAGGATCTTTTGTCTTCTTCAATTATCATCGGTATTAGATTCGATGTGAGTGTTTGATCATACTCCGGTGAAGGGAAAGCCGACGTTGGATAATAAGCTGCCTCCATAACATATGCCTTTCTTGCATTCTTTGTGGTAGATGCGATTCTATCTTCTTCCATCCTGAGAAGTTCTCATTACCAGTACACTAAGTCATAACTTTCTACCTGATATAGATCGACAAGTTCTTGTTGTTATGTGTCACATCTGTAGGCTAGGCCTTCAAATATCAAAAAACTGTAAAGCGGACAATTCTCTATATTAGTATCATTTTCCACGCAACTAGTACGTTCCAAAATAAGTCCAAAGATTTCATCAAAATTGTTCATTTCGAAATAAGGAAAAAGGGAAGTTTCGGAACATATTTAACAGGAGCATGGCTATTTTTGATCCATGGTGGAGCATGGATCTAACCACTAATGCAAAACTAGAGTCCAGTAATAAAACCATTAAGTATACAATTTATATTGTTTCAGACCACTTCAATAACCACTAGCGAAGATAGTTTACGGGAAAAAAAAAAAAAAAACACTAGCGAAGATACGAACTCTATATGCTGCATTATTCACCTGCTCTCTGTTGACTTGGGTGCAATTGTCACTCAACGATAAACATCACTAGGACATAAAATTTACTATGATAATAATCATGTGAGATGTAAACCAACCGTAACATGCCCTTCTCTTATGCAACAATATTATCCTTTTGATCAACTAATACATGCCTAGATATAAGATAACATTAGAATATCCTTCAAAAGTTGTATTTTGTAATTTAGATACTATGGTATTTTAAATAGCAGCATTGTCTCAATATCAAGTTCAAAAACTTGGAAACTAAATAAAACAAGACCATAATTCAAGATGTCGTACAAAAAATCTCATATGGATTATCATGAATAACATGACACCATAAAGAGAGTCCTATGAGGCAATTTTTTCTCACCGAAGCTGCAGAAATGAAGCACCCTGCTAACATACGTAGTAATAAGACCATAAAGTGTCAAAATACACACCATTATATTCATATTACATTTATAAGATATCGCATGCCCACACCTTTTGATGGATGAAATACAAGGAGTGTATGAAGGAAAGAACTACAAAGAGGGACCCGAGAACGAGTCACCTTAAGCATTCCCCTATTCTCCTTAAGCTACCCTCAGCAAACTCACCTACGACTTCCGTGGAAGTACATCCATTATATTTACAATAAAACGCACCATTAAACGATAGAGCTAATTACCTTCCTCACTTCCAATTTGCAAAAGAATGATTGCAGCAGACTCTCATTTGCTGCATAAATGATTGTTTCATCTCCCAGATACTATACTTATCCTGGAATCACATAACAATAGTAAATGGAACAGGTGATGAACAGATCTGGAGAAAGGAATGCTAGCACCTCTCGTCACCATCCCAATTATCCTTTTCCTTTGGTCCTGTTGGTCCTTCTTCTCCATATAACTCCATGGGAAGGCTGTCGAATATATTTTCCACCGTGAACCTGAGATTAAATGGGAGAAAACCAAGTATCTTATCTAATTCTGTCTTTGAATTGTAAATGACAGTTGGGCCCCACTCTCTCATGAACTGCAACCACTTAGGTTCGGACACAGCATCTCCAAGATATTCTGCTGCAACAATCTGATACTTGACACTGGAATCCACCGATAGATTGCTTTGTGCAGCATCATTCCTTACACCTATTCCAAGCTTTTCAGAACCCTGGAGGTAAGTTCCAGGATGTGGAAAACTCGCATGCCCACTCTTTGAAGAATAAACTACAGCTCTATTACCTTCAATAAACTCTAAGCCAGAAGCATCCACCCACTCTCCTCCACTATGCTGTGAAAAAAAGAGACTCCAAAGCTCACCTGTAAAATTGCTTATTCTAAGCGTAAAATGTTCCCAATCTCCAACATGCCTCCCAATCTTGCTGAGAGAGAAACTGGCCACCCCAACTTTTATTGTAGCTGGGCCATTGAAGGGACAAAACACCCATATGGCAAGATCAGTGAATGTGCCCCCTAGAGCTGGTTTCACATGAACGTAGAGTTCACAGCTATCCATGCTACCCTGCTTGACATAGTCAGCCCTTTCATCCTGAGGAAGATCTATCCAGTATTCTCCATCATTTTCACCACCGACAGGTAGGTTTGAACCTTTGGCATTTATATCCTCTCCCACTTTTATACCTCTTGTATATAAAGTAGCTCCATTCTCGAAAAACCATGAAACTGATGAAGGCAAATAACATTCTTTTGGATGGAAGAAAACAGTAGGACCATATTGCTTCATGATTGCATGGATCTGCTCTAAATTTGGCATTGCTTGTAGAGAAGAATCAAGGTTCTTTAAGCAAGAAATGCTCAGCTCGTCTTCAAAGATAGAGTTAGTACTGCAGAAGAATGTTCCAACAGATAGACCTTTTTCCCACATCCCCCGAATAGAAGGCCTTGTTTCCTAATTTGGCAGGGGAACTCTGGAAACATGGGTTCCATATCAACTATCAAATCATAAGCCTCGCATGTCTCTGTTAGATCACATCGAACACATCTAACTTCTTCAAGGGAGGGCTTGTTAGGTCCTTTGGTAACCAAATAACCCAGAGAGTTATAACCCTCTGGAGGTGATGGAAGCCAGAAGTAACCACAATCATCATGGTCATCTTCTGTCCAGTCAGCTGAACTCCAAACAAGTGTATAATCTAGGGGTTTCTGAAGAGCTGGCAGATCAGTTGTTGCTTTGGAATCAGTAAGCTCTCTCACCACAAGAACAAAACCATGTAATGGCTGGTCATTCGGTTGGCCATAGTGACCAAGGCTAACGAAACCATCTGGTATTTCTGAAGGTTGATAGAATGTAGCTCCATTAGCACTAGACGAAAAGCAGCTCCAAATGCTCTGGAACTTGGTCACTTTTACAACTTCCAGTTCTCCAATGCATATTTTTCCCTCAGCAAACCCTTCACCTGAGAAGATAATTCTTAAAAGTATAGACAGTTTGCTGGAAGATATTAAAATTATCTAGAATCAGATATTACAAGCGGACACAACGAAAACATGTAATTCTTTTCTCATCTTTTTCAATTTGGTCCACATAGAAACATAGAAAAAACACTGATACAACTCCTGGCGAACACAAACTTACATTAGCCAGAAAAGGAAAACAATAATTGCAATGTAAATAGACCTCATCCAGTGCAATTTCTTATACATTTTCTTTGAGTTATAGCGCAAACACTTCTAACCGTTGGTCCCCGATACAAAGGAAGTATAGATATCAACGACACTTCGATAAAATGACTGGAGATATTTCTTCATCCATTTGACTTGCAACGACAGAGGTATCAGTCTCTAGGGGAAAAAAAGTATCTGATGGCATAATAGTAACTAGATTTCTGGTATGAAGATGCCTTACCAAATCTTTTTAATAAAGACAACAGAAACTAATCGGCGGGGAAAAGCCATTAAATTGGATTATCCACCACCATGACCAAAAATTTAATACGCATCAGACCTATTATATAACAAAGAACACCACACGTGATCTCTTGATCATTTAATACCACAAAAAGAGTAGAAACCAACATTTAATTTGGGATTTCATGCCCCATCCATGCATCCATAAACTACTGATACTCATCAAACACCAGCAGGCATGCTCCAAGCGCTCAGAAAAAGGGGGACAAGGAAAAACATACAACAGACAGGTAGCTGCATATAATCAATTCCAAAGCAATCAAGTTTTCTACAGATCTCCGTCATCAAATAATAAAAGAAAGACAGCACATGTATAGGGCAAGAAACTAGATTCCAAACAAGACCGAAGAACAGAAAATGACAAACGATTCATAAAACCCAGAGAACAAATCGTGCAATTCTTGTCAAAAAAAAAACACAAACTTTGACTTCAAATTCCTCAAAAAGCACAAGAAATTCAAGAACCAGAAGGCAAGCAACGTAAAGAAACAATTTTTTTCAGATGGAAGAGAAGTCGTATACAACAATTCCAACAATTTTTTTTAGAAGAATCTCACCTTGGGCCATTCGGGGATGGGCGAGGGAAGGGAGAAAGGCTCCGGCTCGTGATGGACGAAATTGGTGGCCTTTCCTCGGTGCCAACACCACCACTTCCACTCATCCATCTCCTCCTCCGCCTCCGCCTCCTCCTCCGCCTCCTCCTCCTCCTAAATCCCCAAATCCCCGGAGCACAATTCAACCCCTCCCCGATAAAAAATCTCTCCGCCGGGTCCAAATCGAACTCTCCGAACAACATAATTGGACAACTATAAGCAAACGGCCCCCATGATTAAGACGTCGAGAACGAGGACGCTTGACTTTTCCGTCTCGACTTAGGGTTAGATAAGTGTTCGCGTTAGTCTTGAAGAAGCCAGGGTTAGGGTTTACAAAGTTTAAACGTTTCTCTCTGTCCCCTCCTCTCTTTTTCCGATAGTGACAGGAAGAGGAAAAAAAAAGAAAAAAGAAAAAGAAAAAAAAAAAAAGGAAAAAAAATGAAGGGGAGGAGTTCGGCTTCGGACGGTTGAATTAATATAATTATATCAGATTTTAACCGTTCGATTGGTTCTAAACTTCTTATTACGTTGTTTGGGAAAGAAAGTGAAGGACATTAAGTTGTTCTGCGAAGCATTTTAAGTAGAAATAAGTGATGACGTGAAGAGGCGTTAGGGTTGGGTAGATAGAGACGGCGAGGAAAAGGATTTCACGACGAGCGACTTTGCAAGCGGGGCCCACCGCCCAACCCGTGCAACCAGAAATAAAAGAAACAAGAGGGAAGATTGGTGCAGTACATGAATTTGGTACAAGATGGGATGGTGTATGGGTGTGTGGTATCAAGCACCCAATCAGAAAACAAAGTTTTCACTTAAAATTCCTCCACCATGCGTATCCATTTAACAAAGGTTTGGAAACTTGTTTTGTTGACAGGTTTTAGTAAATAATGTTTATAAAAAATTCAATTAAAGAATTTTACCAAAATGAGTGGTTGTTTTTTAACTAAACATATTTTATTAAATTGATAAATAATAAAATATAAAATATTCTATAGAATTTTCTATATAATAATATTTTATCTTTATTTATTTATAATTAAATAATCTCGGATTAGTTGGATGCAGGTTGTATCATCAAACACCAACCATAGTTAACATTTGAAAACTTTATTTCCCATTCATTTATCATATTGGACAGAATTTAACATTTGAAAATAAACTCTATCATACAACAGGATAAGTGATGGAGCTGTCAAAAAAACCGCATTGAAAGTACCAATTGCCATGTAAAGCATATCATTGGAATTTTTTTAGTGCTATCATTATTGAACCTCCAAGTATTTTTCTTTACGATTGTTCATTGCATGAGAAATTTATGAAGTGATTTTGCAAAAAATAATCTTATGAGGCTCTACACAAAAGAAAAAAAAAATATTCTCTAACAGGATATTTAAGGGTTGATACAATTCACAAGGTGTAATAATTCATAACCTCATCCAAAAAAAACCAATATAAAGATATTATTTAATTTTTTTGACCATATATATATATATATATATATATATATATATATATATATATATATATATATATATATATCTAAATTTTCGTAAATAGTCAATATAGGACTAAATTATATGCCCCTAGAAAAAAATATTAGTACTTTTCCAGAAACCCTTTCTTCATCTTTAAGTAAACCTATGCAGCTTTTAATATTCCATGACTATTAATCCAAGGGGGTATTTGGTTGGGGAGAGTGGAGATCTGAAATCGAAATCAGAATGGATGACTCCTATTCCAACCATTTGATTAGGAGGATTTTGATTTCAGGATGGAATGAATTCAACTCAATCTATATAGAACTCAATCCCTACTCTCCTCTGTAGATTCAAATTTTTATTCCGATTCTGATTCAATTTCAATTTCGATCACGAACCAAACGCTTCGGAGAATTTAACTATTCCGATTCCGAAGATATTCCGATTTTCATTCCATTTCAATTTGGTTACGAACCAAATACCCCCAAATATATTCAATCTAAGCTGTATACTTTTCATGCTTGATACCTAACTGTCATATGTGTTTTAAGTTCATCCCCAACCTATCTATTTTGTTTCACGAAGAGAAGAGAAATCCACAAAAACTTGAGTTTTAAAACATCTTATTCTCCTTTTATCCTCCAAACTCCATTTCTCCCTTAGAAATAGAGTTTTCAAACAGCTCATGCTTTATGCCAAATTCAGATTAAACTTCTTTAGACTATTTTTATTAATTTATTTAAAAAAAAAAAAAGCCCAAACTAGTAGGCTATTAAGTTTCCAAATCTGATCCGCCTCATGTTAAAATTTGAAACACTAAACCAAGACATAGAAAGCCTCTATTATTTCTCAATTTCCTCATATTAGGCAACATATTATCCATAGATAGACTTAAATTCTTTCTTGTTCCTAAAGCCTATTATGCTACGTTTTAAAAGTATCTAAACAATAATCAAAATATTACCATGGCTGAAAAAGAAGTAATGAGAAGGATATTATTTTAGCAAGCCCTACTCACAAATGGCAAACAGTTTTGAAAGATCACAAAATAATGAAAAAAAGAAGGGCAAATGAAGATGTTTGTGATCAACATTTTAGTGAAAGAAATTTTACAGTATACACGGTAAAGAAAGGAAAAGAATAAATTATACAGTTTTACATGTTACTTCCGATAAGACATAATTATACAAAACCAGTCGACAAATAGTTAATTATATATTAAAATACAATACAGTCAATGGTGTACTCTGGAAAGCAGTTTTATACTCCTTCACCAAACAATGAAGTGAAGATGCCATTAGCTGCATATTGTATCCTGTCGACCCATGCATCCATAAGCCGAAACCCAAATTGTGATGCAATTGAGATTATTGAAAAACTTCATCTACTCTCCTTAATGTGGCAGAGAAAAGGAGCTGGCATTTGAATCCCCACTCTCTTGGGTAGATATCATCTCCCTTGCAGTCTCAAATAGAGAAATAGGATCATGGTTATAAGTTACACCTGTGCTTATGATGGCTTCAAAACCTCCTTCATGACCGCAAAGGTCCTTAATGGCTTAGACACCCTCCTTATTTCCCCATGTCAACTTTTTAACAATCATTTTATGTTATCAAATTGGGTTTCACATTGAGATGACATTCTGTCTTAAAAGATTTAAGAGTATCCATATCTCCATCTATGGAAACTATATATAAAAGTTTGGCAAACTCATAAATAGATATCATTGAGCAGATACCAGCACAGCCACAGCCTAACTCCAACATCCTTTTCCCAGCTATGATGGAAGGATTTTCTGCTAATACATTACACGAGACAAGCCGATTCCCATAACATAAAGCCTGTTGATTTGCAGGTGTGTCGATATTCTGACAAGTGTTTTAATTTGTTCTGAGCCACAAGGAAATGCAGGTGTGTTGTTGTGAGCCACAAAGTGTTTTTGTGTTGATATTCTGACACGTGTGACTTGCAGGTGTGTTGATATCACGTATTGTATGTTCATCTTATCCTTGAATTATCTCATCGGACTGGAAAAATGAGAGCTTCCTCCTTTCTGGGTCTGCTTTGGAGGAGGAAGCTGCAAGGAAATGCCAGCAGAAGTGAGAGAGATTCGAAGCCTGCATTGTCATGAAAATTTTATCAATATACATCTCAAAGAAAGAGATGGAACATACATTACAAAATGAGTGATATAATTGTTATAAATTTAAGCAGACATGCTAAATTTTGTATATTTTTTGGTAGCACATGGTAAATTTAATTTATATATTCACATCCTTGTTTAAATAATAGTATACAAAAGAAGCTGTAACTAGAAAAAGGAAAGAACATGAGCATGAATTTACTAATACAAATCCTAACTAATTAAGAAAATTCCGTAGGCCATCGTACAGAACCCCACTTGAATGCTCCATGAAGTAATGATAACTCTCGGAGTAAATTGTCGTCATAAGAAAGCATTTATGTTGCAGACTTGACATGCTAGTAAGTCCCTCGACAATTAGTAGTTACGAATGATTAGGTCTTTCACATTTCTATGGTCGTACCCGTATATATCCAGAAGGCCAAGCATACAAGATGGAGAAAGACTAGCAGATTAAGGTGACATTAAAGCACCTTATGCATCCTAGGTATGAAATTTCCATTAATTTGATAAGAAACCATCCTCATATCAAGTGTATATTTCAGCTAAAATACTAGAAGACTTTCTGATCTTTACTTGGAGAGAAAATAGAAGGCAATAATAAATAGGAACGGATCCTTTGCGGTACTCAAAAAATACCGTAGGGTGCTGTGCATGCTTCGAAAACGTCTATCAAAAGATGAATGGCTGCGCGGAAATATTAAGAAAAGATAAATAGATAAATCCCAAGGATATTTGAATAGTTTAGATAAACATCGCATGACCATCCATCTTTTGATGGATGTCCAATATATGCACAGCACCCTGCGGTACTTTTTGAATACCGCAGAAGATCCCGTTCCATAATAAATACCAGTGGATAGAACCACATTCCAATACCATATGCCCAATTGTAGCTTTTGCTTCAAGGCCAATCAAACCCTAAGCATGGCCTTGAGTAATTAGCTCTAAATTAATGATTTGAAGCCGAGCCATGTAGGGCAATCACTGCTCTTGCTTTGCTAACCAGGAGAACAATGAAGCACAAGATAAGGAAAGAGAACACCAATCCTGTGCTCGATCAACAGGTTCTATTTAAGGGCTTTCTTTATTTCCCTCTGACTTTTTGAACCATTAATAAACTGATTCAATAAGGTTTAGGCAAAATCAAAACCCAGTAAGCATTTATTAATAAAGCATTGCTTTCCGAAAGTTTTGAGACTTCCTTTCAAGAAAAGAAACATTTTTTCTGAAATCTCATCATCCAAACAGAACCCAAAATTTATTCTCCAATCACATCACCCTACCACCAATAAGCCATAACACTAATTCAATAAAAACAAAAAAACAATAAATCTTTGAGAAAAATGATATATATAAAGAA
The DNA here is from genome assembly GCF_000442705.2 of Elaeis guineensis. Lineage (NCBI taxonomy): Eukaryota > Viridiplantae > Streptophyta > Magnoliopsida > Arecales > Arecaceae > Elaeis > Elaeis guineensis. Next base: position 28,022,261 of record NC_025996.2, read on the forward strand.
ACAAAAGAAAAAAGAAAAATAAATGAAGAAGATGTTCTTTTGCCAGACTGACCATGCACTCTCAGATGCATTTCCTTCTACTTGACCGAAACATAAAATAACTCATTTACCAATAAACCTATCATATAATGGAAAAATTTTTAAAAAAAATAGATGCAGTTACTTGTCACTATTCTGAGCCACAAACACAGAGAGACCAGCAAGGGAGTGATGGCGCTGACGGCATCTGCTAATGGACGACCAGAGAGCAAGCATTGCAACCATTCGATGAGAGAGGGGAGAAAACAGAGAGAGAGTGGGAGTGGCGGCGGAGGAACCTCTAAAGAGAATGTTGCAGTGTGTTGCAAAGAGAGCAAGGGTGGCAATTGCACCCGGCTCATTCGATATCCGATCCTCCAAGTGAAGCGGATTTCATCCAATGCATTTAAGCCTTCGGATATATACGGATTCTAGATAAAATATTTAAAATAGATTTGGATCATATCCTCGTATAGAATTTGGTCCGTTATAATTTTTATTTAAATTTTTTTAAAATTATAATTCTTTTAAAATATTTGTATGATGAGTTCTTATTTAATATGATCAATATGATCTGATCAAATCTGTCTGGTCTAGCCAGCTTGATCCCTATCATATATTTTATCCGGCTCAATCCGATCTAAAATGAACATGAAGTGGCTGTGGATATGGAATTTTAAATTATGAGATGGATATGAATATTGATCGATCATACTATATTAATTTAAAAAAAGAGCCATCAGCTAACAATCTCTTTATTGCTCCGAGACCATCCGACTCCTACAGCCCATTTGGCCCAGCGTTCCTTAAAATAATTGGATTGATATTTTTATAGGCTGGGCTTCTGCTAGAAATCTCAGGATACACCTAGAGTTGGACTGAGCTTGATTGAGAATTTATTTTTCTTCTTTTCTGTGTCAGGATTTTCAGCTAAATAATGATATTTCTTGATTCTTTTATATTATTTTAGATATAGTTCTTATTTTATTGAATATTTAGTTATGAATGATAGGTTGTAGAATATTTTTAATCATAAAATTAATTTTTTCTATTTTGATTTTTCTTTTCTCTTACTTTACAACCAATGTTCAAATGGAACTATGTAAATTCACATTTTCCTACACATATCATCTCCCATAACTTTTATTTTTTAAACTTTTTCTTTTAAAACAACCTAACATTTTTAAATAGATATTAATTCTAAAATTTTACAAATTTGAACATAGAAGAATTATGAGTCAGCTTCGCTGCCAATTATAAATTTTTTTTTTTTTGATAGAAGTGGAGGCGTAAACTTTATTAAGCAGTATCAAAACGACACGGAGCAACGTGCAACAGGCACAAACAGTAAGCCACTATCATAGTTAAAAAAAAAAAAAAAAAAAGGTGAAGACACCTATAAATAGAATAAGTTCTCATTGCTGCAATTGGACCAAGTATTTGATACAGCAGTTATATTTTAAGAGAAAAAAAATATATAATATCCAGATCCGAATACTTGAGGATTCATCACTCAAAACCAGAATCCGAATCTCTAGCTGCTATGTAAAGCAGTATGACAAATGTTTATGTTGTAACGTGCACCAACTGTACGAACCATTGATATGATTAGACTAATTTTCTTTTTTGATCAGCATGGAAGCAAACCAGCTGGGCTCATTTCATCTCCTCAATGAAATGTGAGGTGGCCTCCGAGCATCTTTCTCGGGAATAACCTTCCATCATTGTAGCCATCTTCCTATAAATCAAGTGATGATTCTTCCTGTTTGGTTTCCTAGAAAGGATTAGAGAGAATTGAGAGTACGAAATAATACCTTCCAATACATCCTATATGTAGTTTGATGCCGACATATATATATATATATATATATATAATTGATTTCTATAGAATTGCTGAAGAATATCGATTAGTACTAATTTTTAGAGAAACCAACAATACTAATGACCGGATAGCATCATATATCTCAAATCATACAGAATCTCTTCTGTAGAATTCCTTCGGAGATTTTTCTATCCAGTATTGTAATATTTTATTTTTATCGAAAAAAAAAAAAAGTAGGGTGCATGTATGGATTCATACAACATGTCTAATGGACATGATGTCTGAAAGTAAATAGAGATATTAATTAAAGCTAAAAAAATGAATAGTTTTAATAGAAAGGATGATGCTAGAGCAGAAAGGTTTGGTGGATTCCTGCACCCCCTCAATGTCTTCTAGGGTTAGGAGATTTTTTTAATTCACAAAACCAATGGCATATGGCCTAATAAGGTGCCGTACATCAATCATCTTTCTTCTTTCCCTCGAGCCCTTACGCATTTTAAATTAAAATAAATAACTGCCTTCTGACAAGACTCACGAAGGTTCCCCCTTATCCTTATAAAACATCATCCACCTAGACCTCTCACCTAGCACTAATTAGATTCTTGCATATCCTTCCCTCCTAAAAATTATTCTTATAATTTAAATTAGGAACTGCAATACTTAACCATTTAATTTGTTTAACCTTTTTCAATCCATTATAGATCGAGCCACCACCAAGTTCAGATCTATACTTTTTACATATCTAATAAATAGATCAAATTTGCATTAATAATTTTTTTTATCTATAAACGTGATTCAATCTATTTCTTATCTGATACGGCTTAATTGCCACCTCTAAATTTTAATTTTAAAAATTTAATTCAAATCCCATCCGGCATGCGCGTGTGAGAGAGAGAGAGAGAGTAGATGGGTAGTTGGAGAGTTGAAAGAATTATATATATATATACACGCACACACATATAAAATAATTGGTGGGGTCATGTTGAGAATAATTGGTGGCAGTAGTTCTTTGGACCAACAAGCTTATTCCAAGGATCACACAGGTGGTTTAAAAATTCATCTCCCAGAAAGTGGGCACTACAAAGGGTGATTTTTTTTTTTTTTTTTGGTAAAACACTACAAAGGGTGATTGATAAATTGCTGCAAAGGACGATATGATAATCGCCGCCCGCATGGACCAAACAGGGGGACCGGTCCCTGATCGTTTTCGATTCAAACAGCGTGAATCCTTAATTTTGTCGCGTTATTTTAAAATTAAAAACTTCTTTCCATTAGGTTTCTCATCCAACAATGAAAGGTTTGCTTTTAACATTAATCCAAGAGATAGAGCTCATTTTACCATTAACCTTTTATTCTTCATTAAGAAAATTCTTATGGAAATCCTAGTAGTTTAATTTAACCTCAAATTTGTAAAATTACCATGGTGTTGTGGTCATTGGTGAATTGACGAATGCAATCACTTGGCAATGGCTTATGATGGTGATCTGGATTTAGAAAAAGGTGATCAGACTGAGAAGAGATGTAACCTTTCTTTTAGGTTACATAAAACAATTTGTTTTGAATAATTTGATAGTATGCACAACATCTGGTGTGAAAGGACCCAAAGATGATTTCTCATGTCATCAAATATTTCTGAGAAAATGATAGGCATTTTGACAAAGGCTTGCAAACAAGAACATCACCCTCACCAAGCTAGTATGGAATGACTTCTTTGTAAGTTTCATCTCATGACAACTACTAAACATAAAAAATACTGAACATGTATGCAACTGTAATTAAGCAAAATCTACCCAAATACTGCCTGAACCACACAAGACCCACAGCAAGCTAGAGGTGTACACCTGAAAAAAATTTTGCTGAGCCTTCAACTACAGGTGTATAGACCTAATATGGCTTGCTGATTTATTGCACCAACAGGTTCTAGTAAAGCATCTGGCACCCAATGAAGGGCTTGACAAAGTAGACCATGCAAAGAAAATCTAATTTGGTAGTAGTTTTACTTGGACTTGAAAATGTACCGTTAATATCAAAATTCTTACTTTGTTTCCAAAGATGGTATAAGTGCCAAACACGGTATGTCAAGAGTATGTTATTTAGTGGATGGATCAAGCCCCACCAAACAACTGTTTAAAGTATGAGGTCCAACATTGGGTTCCATATTGGAAAAGTAAATCTTTGGGGTGAAAATTTATTCAGTAACATCAGACACAGTAGAAAAGTTGTACACACAAATTGCCTAGTTTATTTCTTTGGATCCTAGAATTCTGCTTGGGCTTGGCTCAAGACACTCTGTAGGCATAGTTGACAATAAACTAATGGAAATCATGAGGTGGAAACCTCATTGCATCTGTCTTTTCCCTTTGGTTCTTCTCTTTTTCTTCCAATGGGAAGTGGAGATATCCATCACATAGAAATCATATAAGCAACCAATCCCTTCCACCGGTAAGGGGAGAAGTCAAGCTAACCTCCTTACCTTCTTCGTCCTCATCTACAACTTTTTATGCCGAATTCAAAGGCAGATTTCTCACGATATCTCCGAAAGAATTCGCTGCAGTCAGGACCAATGGCATGGTTTCTTTCTGATGGATACAAGAAGAATCATCATCGAGAGAATTGGATTCACTTATTGAAGAAGCCAACAGACATGAGATCCAGTGGTAACCATAAGCAGGAAGAAGAAAGATGGAAGCCAAAGAGAAGGAAGAGATGATAAATTGTTGAAAATATAGGCAAGTCTAATGCTTGGCTTATGGGGGTGCTATCTTTTCTGTCTTTCATTCCTTCTTCAGCCTTTTTCGGCTCTTTGTATCGCTTTTCTTGAACAATTTTTGCCTTATGTTGATCATGAGATTCAGTATGTAATTCTCCATATCGCATGCCATGATCGTTGGTTTGCATGTTTTGATTATAACTTGATGAAGAAATGCCTATAAATCAAAAACTTAATTGATCAAATTGGTGGAATGAGAAAATAAAAGGATTCTCAATAAACAAGAAAATAAGGACAGATCTGTTTTCCCATGTCTCTAATGATCTATATGATGAATTAGAAACTTGTCTGACCCTTTACTCAATTTCTTGGTCTCTACAAATACCAGTGAGCTTCTCATGTTAAATGGACCCTATTTGTTTGCTCCTAGATAGAACAAATACTTAAATTTAGATGGTTAAATTGGGGAGTCTGATAATGACCTATTTGTTTCGGAGACTGGTAGGTTGGTCATTGGATGATCAAAGACCAGATTGTCTTTCTTTGTTACCGAACTGTAGACCAAATTAACAAATAATAGCTTATACCCATTATTTTCCAAAAAAAAAAAAAATAAAGCAAATGCTTATACTAACTGTACTCACAAATTAGCATACCCAAGGAAAAGTATATACTAAGGAAAATATTACAAATTGTTAAAGATGATAAAATTAATGCATCTTACCTATGTCTACAGAACATAAAAGCAATACACAGAGAGCAACAATAAGCTATTGCAAAAAGAGAACAAAAAATGGCATCATCGATCAATAATTAAAAAGTAGTTCTATGACTAATTTGTGAATGATCCATGAATTTTTGATTCATGTTATACTTCAGGAATCATTCAAGAGCACCTTTAAAGGGAAATTATTCATAAGCAATCTGAGTATCATACAGTCAAAAGATTATTGACAAATAATGGAAAATAGCATGGATAATCTAGATATTGTTGTGATGTAACATGCCTCTTGAGGTCTATTAGACTGAATGATCAAAATTTGTTTTAGTTTACTTGGAACTGAGCGTCTTCCAGGAGGCATAAGTTTTACCTTAATATCATATTTCATTGATCTTGGTTCCATTAGAATACACTGCTGTAATTAGGTGGTGAAATTTGAAAATCATGGAATGTTAAAATTATGGTGATGAATCCTCCTCATCTCTTTGTTAATTCTCCTCTTATTCTTCTTTTTGTCTTGTTGTACCTCAATATCTTTTTTCGTAAAGACTACATAATCTCCGCATCCACCCATGGCATCAAAGTGGTGTCAAAGTGAAGGATCTTGCACAACAATAAATAATTATTAAAAAATTTAATTATGTTGATAGATGTGAAAGTAAAAGATCTCGCACAAGTGAAAAATATTAGAGAATTAACTTCTTAAATATTCAACCCTTATCTCAACTTTCTCTGCATTGAATTTTACAGAAAGCTATATAAAGAGTTAAATTCCCTTAAAGCACATCCGAATTTTAATTCAGTTAACCGTATTTTTTTTCCTATATTTAAGTGCAGAATCATTTAATCTTCTTTTGAAGTTAAGAAATCCGATTCTTGGTCTGCCTTCTATAGTTGTTTCTTTTCAAAGGTGTAACTATGCTATAGAGTAGAAAGTATTTCATAAAGATAAGTGAAATTTTAATATTCAAATGAAAAATGCACATATTAAAATAAAAAAACTAAAATAGACACACAGTACAATCAAATACTTAAAAGGAGGGTTGTTTCTAATCGGAAACTATGCATTATGATCAAAATAAATGGCTGAAGCACCATAACCATGGTTCTAATGGAGCTAGTCTAATTTGATATAAAGCTGGCTTTTTAAAAGGAATATGAAGCCAAAATCACCTCCATGTCACCTATTACGATTGATGACGATAAGAAGATTACCATGGAGAACTTGTATGTTGTCTCCTATTTCATAAACAATATGAAGTCATAATATATGATGTTGTTTCAATAATTAGACATACCATCGTTATTTGACAAGAACATGATTTATAACACTCTGCCTAATATTTAATCTTCTACAAATGTGACATCTGATGATATTTTAACAACTAATACACAGCTTGCAATGTTTTCACATGCAAATTATCCTCATTTAGAGGAGTTTTCAATTCATGACATCAATGGAAAATATATAAGAAATCATCTCTAAACTTGAGGATAAGCTCTTCTCAATAGGAAAAATATAACATAGCACAAATCTGAAAGTCTACCACATTAAAGTAATCAAAACATACCACGAAGTAGAAGCAAAAGATTTGAAGAGAATCGACTTTTATTGAACTTAAGACTCATGAAAAATGTTATCTTTGAGCTGTTCAATTTATCGTAACCAAGTTTCAACATTTTTTGATCAAAAACCAGTAAGCATATGCAATTATAATTTAGTGACGAACCTAGTCTAATTCTTGGAATTTCACCCATATTGGGAGTCATAGAGGAAGAATGTGAGAGACAGAGAAAGAGAGGGAATGAGAGAGAGCGAGAACGAGAGAGAGGGAGAGAGGGGGTAGGGGAGCGGTCGATGGGCGGTGAAACAGGGGAGAGAGGAGGTTTGACCGTGGAACAGGGGGCCGGCGCAACTTGAGCTCAGGTATCGGCCGAGCAGCGTAGGCCGGCGAGGACGCCGGCAGCCAGAGCGACATCGAGGAGGGAGAGACAAGGCCGAAGAGGGGGAGAGAGGGGGCGTGAAATGTGGAAATAGGGGACGTGGTCTCTGCGGTCCGGAGGAAGCAGAGGAGATCCGTTCGTGCTGCGAGCGACGGCGACCGTCGGCTCCGATTGCGGCACACGCGCAGACGAAGACGAGGACCGGAGAGGAGAAGGAGAGAGAGAGATGGGTGAGAGGAGACGGGGCGATGGCGGGGGCGGTGGTGTTTGGTGAGAATGAAATTATCCTAAACGGATCCGTCTCACCTGAGGATAAAATTATAAAGAATATACTTGGACCGAAAGTGCCACAGGATTCATGATTCAAAACAGCGCACTCCAAAGTTCCACGAGAATTCATGAACACAATGCAGTCCAGCTCAACTCAAGATTTTACTACTTTCAAAAAAAAAAAAAAAAATTTTACAGAAATTTTAAACCCACACATCCAAATAAATTTTAAAATAAATTTTTAAAAAAATTATTATATATGCATGACCATACTAATCGATGCCACCATTAATCTACATATATGCTCGTCTTAATAATTACCCATCATAATATACTGCATTGATGGCAAGCACGAATATAGTTATGTGTTTAATGCATGCAATAATTTTTTAATTATCAGACGAATATAGTTGTATGCTTAATGCACGCAATAATTTTTTAATTATCAGATGAATTTATTTCATGATGAATCTGATTCGTCTCATAATTTAAAAAAATAAATAAATAAATAAAAAAGACGTGAGATCTCAAAACATCTCTTATAAGAGTAATCTAAAAGACTTCTTCCCTAAAGTAGACAATAGCATCAATGAAGCGTCATATTTGAATTTTCCAACAAGTGATTTCTAAAGCAAATTTGGTATTACCGCCTGCTGGCTTGCTCGAATAAAAAGAAAAAGAGGACCTCAAAGAAAATAATTTGAAGCGCATTAAGTCGAAGTCAAGTCTGCTGCAAACCTGCCGGAATATATTATCCTGGCTGTTTATTTGTTTGTTCGTCTTTAGGTTCTAATAATGCTGATATCCCCAAATGATGGACCCTTTCTGTGACTGTTTTTTATCAGTACAGTAAAAATAATGATTATCATTTTCCATTAATAATGAGAAACGATGGAAACTAAAAAATGGCATTGTTTGCTTCAATAATTGCTCAACAGGTAAAAGAATAGTTTTACCAGCAATCTTAGAGATCTGAAACTAACAAAATACTAGTTTATTTTCTTGAATGATGAAAATGTTAAAAGACAGCCACTAGATAACGGTCAGGCAACGGCATTCACAGAGTATTTGTTTTTATTGGTGAGCAATGAGAAAAAGAGTAATATCAAAACAATTTTTTAAATCATGAATAAGTATATAAATACTAAGTAAGCTAACATCACTTCAAATTTTATCTCAAGTTGCGAAACTGCCACATTTTTTCTGAACTAGGATTTGGCTCAAGCTGAATAGCTCTCAAATGTTGAACCTGTGACCATATATCACATGAACATGACCAGATATTAAATAAAGAAATTTAAAAAAAAAAAGAAAAAAAAGAGAGGACTCAGATTTAATCTATGTTGGGTTGAATTGTTCTGGAACCCATTGTGAAAGCAAACAAAGCCAATAATTATGAATAATTATGAATTTTGATTTCTGAGGTTGATCCTTAGAGACTGCTTATTCCCAACAGCTTATCATGGCGAACCTTTGATACCCATGGCTCCATGGATACAGTAGGAACTACAATAGCCAGCTTCAAGTGTCTCCTTTGACAAGCTCGTGGTGCAATTCCTTTGGCTGGTGGGAAAATCTCTATCTAAAATAGATGTCTTCACTGCTTCCCCTGACCAAATTCAGCTTTTTATGTCTAGTGAAATAGTGAATGTGGGGACAATATTATCAGCTATAAAGTGCCTGTTTTTTGAGCAAAAGCTACAAAGTGTTTGTGAAAGAGAAGATTAAGGCGAGGGTGACTTACAACTTCCAAAAAAAATGATAGGCATTTTTGATGAAAATAAAAGCGCCGCAAACTCTTTATCTAGACACATATTATTAGTGCATTTAAACTTAGATACTCAGTTTTGCTGGCAAGGTAACTTCAGCATTTCTCATCTTTCCAGTAGGTGAATCTTAAAATGGGGAGGTTTTTAAGTGACATCAATAAGGACAACAAACTAGATTCCACTTCAATTGATGGATTTGTTAATCAGGCTAGGTATAGCTTCACAAGATCAGCATATATTACAAATTCATAATTCAGCTAGTACAACAGGACAGGACTTAGAATCTAAAATCCATATATTACCTTCACCTTTTATTTCAGACTTCAGTAATCAACTTGGGGTAATGGACAGAAGCCATAGATCTTATGAGGTTAGAAATTTATGCTGTCGACTCCTCTCATGAATTAAAGAATGGCCAATATACAAACTGAATCTTGAAATTTACTTTGATAGCCCATCTCTACCAAATGAAACCAACTTATCTTTAGGCCGCAGAAGTGGCTAATTTTGCCTCACAGAAAATGTGCTTGTTGAGCTCAGTGTTTTATCGGCCTTCAAGCAGTGTATCCGTGATCTCATTTACCGTACTAGAATGTTGCTCAGTGGAAGAACAATCTCTTTCTATGGGAGTCCTTCCTATGCAGAAACCAGGCCTTTTAGGCTGTGTTAGTGCCACCCCTTCATTGCTCAGCATAAGAACTACTTCTGTCATTGTTGGTCTATCTTCGCTTCCCTCTTGCACGCACAAGAGACCAATTTGTATACATCGCAATACCTTAGATATAGGGTATGAACATTTCACTGCTTTATCAAGTAGCTCCAAGCATCTGTCTTCCTCCCATAATCTCCATGCCTATATAATATCATAGACACATTGAAATGAACTTGCAGTTTACCAATAATACGAAGAATAATGTACATGCATTGTAGCACTCATTTGAATACTTACATATCCTAAAAGATTTACATGGGGTTCCACTTGCTTCAGCATTCTATTTTTCTTACCGCTTAGTATCTCTAGTATGATAACTCCAAAGCTAAAAACATCAGATTTCACTGAAAAGATGCCATCCATTGCATACTCTGGCGACATATAACCACTGCAAGCCATTTGCAGAATTGGTGATCTAATGATCATAACACATGTATATTTACATAAATGTTCAAAAAGTTATAACTTACTATGTCCCAACCACCCTCCTTGTATTCTCTTGATTTTGATCTCCTTTGAATATTCTTGCAGTGCCAAAATCTGAAATTTTGGGATTCATGTCCTTATCAAGCAGAATATTGCTAGCTTTCAGGTCCCTATGAATTATTTTCAGTCTAGAATCTTGATGAAGGTAAAGAAGTCCTCGAGCAATTCCTATAATGATGTCAAGACGCTTTTGCCAACTCAATAATGCAGCTTTTGTTGTATCTGGTACAACATTTAAAATTCGTCTGTCTAAGTAAACTAATATGGTTTAACTTAGCTAATGATATATGTATATATATACTGAGAAAAGTAGCAGAGCTCCACTATATTTCAAATGCATGGAAGTCCTAGAAACCATGATTAACCTTGCATTTATATGTCAAGCAACATAAACGTATATTGAACAGACACAAAATAAGCTTGTAGCTTTTTAGAATTTAATCCAGTAATGTCATTCCTATTGTTCTTTGCTAACATTTTCCTATTGTTCTCCGCTAATATTTTCTAATCATTTTCATTATCCTACAATGATTCATGTGTAGTTTATGCATGTTGTGGAAAGCTAAACACCAAGCATTTTTTATTATTAATTTTGGTATTCAGGAAGAAAAAGAATTCTTTGAGAACGATGCCCATCTTAAGCAAATGATTGACAACCATAACCTTAGAAAAAAATGTTCGAACAAATTCAGAATGAAATGTTATGTACAACTATTAATACTTCTCTTTTAACTCTCTCTCTCACCTTTTGAGAAGAACTTTTAGTACATTCTTTTATTTTTTTTGTCTTACTGGTTTTTTTAATAAGGAGGATACCATAATCCGCCTGCCTATCTTTTAAGTTACATTTATCACATCCAGTCCCATGTTCGAGTGTTTAAATCAAATATATCCAGCTAAATGCATCCAAAATGATACACTGATATGTAATTGCAACATACCAGACTAAGGAACAACTTCAGGGAAATATTGTCAACAACAGAAACACCATAGTACCTTGATGAATAATCAAGAAGTTTGTCTACCATGAAAAAGTGTCTTCAGATAAAAAGTAAAGTTCATTATTTAACAAAAGATACAGGTTGCTTTTGCTGATTTCACTTGTTACAGTGGCCTACTTGATTGAATGAAATGTCTTTTGTCATATACTACAGATTCCTAATAATTAAAAATTTCCAACAACATACATAATATAAAATTTCAGCTGTGTTCTTAATGCCAAAATAAGCTTGAATAGTAAGAAAGCATATTTATAAAATTTAATTCATATACTTTGATATTTTAACCAACAAAAGTCAGTTCTTCACTATTGAACTCAAATTAGTAACCATTACGGTCCTGATCTCCTATATTTCTAAAAGATTGACCCATTCATGTTTCACATGACAAATAATTTAACCAAATTTGCGCATGATTTCTCTTGTGCCATAAAATATTAATCAACCTTGCATCACAAATAAACATAATATAGAGAAATAGTATAAGAGTTGAGGCTGAACCAAATATGAAGGTGTCCAAGCTCTTGTTTGGCATGTACTCATATATCAACATTCTTTCCTCGCGTTGGATGCAGCAACCAAGAAGCCTGACAAGGTTTCTGTGCTGAAGTTTGGCGATCAGCATGACCTCATTCTTGAACTCATCCAAACCCTGCACAGAATCCTTAGACAGCCTCTTGACAGCAATCTCTTGCCCATCTCTCAACTGACCCTGTTAACTTTTAGTTTTAAAATTTATATGACAACATACGCTTAAAGAAAGCAACATCTATATACTCAAATCAGAAGTCAGGTCAAATAGTATTCTCCTATAATCATCAAGGTAGTTACCTTATAAACAGGGCCAAACCCACCCTCTCCAAGTTTATTATTAGAGTAGAAGTTATCTGTTGCACTTTCCATCACAGACATATCAAACAAAGGCAATTCCAGCTCCTTCCCACTGCTTTCTTTGGAGCAGGAGTCACCTATTATACCTGGTATTTCATTATTGATAACCATTTAATTGTTTTAGTATCTTGCATTTAATTTTACTAGCATTACATTTTTAAAAACTGTTTTTGCAGTAATCAAATCATCAGTAAAAAAAACTAGACTTACAACATAGAGCAAAACAGACTAAGTGAAATGTTCATGTGCAAAGGAAAAGGAGTACTTTTACCTTGTTTTCGTTTCTTCTTTAACATAAATAGTCCAAGGAACACAAATACGAGAAATCCCAATATTAAGGGAATAATAATGACAATTGCACGTTGCTTCTTACTAGAATCACCCTTTGTTGTATCTGCATTACAATATTTCCATGAATTAGAACTACTAAGCTGTAACCCTGATATTATGTCAGAATTAAAGGAAAATGTGTTAGACATGGGTTTTAGAGAAGATAATAAAACACTTACCAAACATAGTGACTCTAAATTTGGAGTTTTTCATCTGTTTTGAGTTGTCAAAACAAGAATTTTATCTCAGAGCAAGCCCCAAAAAGGAAAAAAGAATTTATTGGTGCAAACACCAAAAAAAATTCATAGTCAATTAATGTATTGCCGTATACACTGAAGAAGTCACTTTTAGATGATTTCACTTGGAATAAGTTTAATAGACATATGCCATTTCATGAGAGTTTCTTTGCTGATGAGCATCTTAAAGAAGAAAATATGTGAAATTAATTTATTTACATGCAAAACCAGCAGCTGATCTGAAACATAATTTAATTTGGTGAGGTTATATTATGTTCTTAGAGATGTCAAAGCCAAACAGAAGGCAAGAACTCTTCTCTTTTGTGCTTGTAATAGTGAAGTCTATTGTACTTATATGAAGGACTGCCTTTTGAAAACAAAATAAGAAGAGTTCATATATTCATGTAAACCTATTAGAACAAATCTAAAACCTATAGCAGGCCACTATAGTAATTATTTGAACCTGAAATTGTCATAAATAGGCCTGCAAACTAACCGAGCTGCTTATGAGCATCTTTGTCTCTATTCAAAAAATTACCTTGATAATTGCTCGTTCAAGCTTGGCTCAGCTGAAAAGAAGCCAAGCTCAAACATCTTTTTAGAGCTTGATTCCATGGATGAGTCAAGCCTGAACACTGGCTCTGTTCAAAAACAGTGGAAAAGCTCAACTCAGCTTGATTAAATCTCGGCTCAGACCTTAGTTCGAACCAAGCTTGAGCACTATATCTGAAGCCTGACAGCTCAGCTTAAGCTCGAGCCGAGCTTGAGCAGCTGTTCAAATACTGAGCCAAGCCAAGGATCCTGATACTCAGCTCAACTCTGCTCATTTGCACAAATATTTCTAAAGCTCCATTTTAAACTTCCATGTGTAATTATTGAATGAATCTAAAATCTCTGCTCACATCAGGATGGACAACCATCCTACATTTGCCATGTGAAACAATTGGTGAAAGCTTATGCCTTAAAATAGGATTAAAGCACACATTAGAGTGCATGCAGTCCTTATTCTCCAAAAATACAATGCATGCAGTAGTGACCCTTTTATCATTTAGCCTAAAACGGAATTATGATTACAAGTAAACATAATCTGTTGATAACTGAGACATGGTAACCTAAAATGGATTGGAAGAAACCATGAACAAATTAGGGAAGGAATGCTCAACGACTCCTTTAGAATGTGCTCCAAGATCTTTGTCATGAAGAACAAGAAGAAGTCAATAAGCCTCCTTTGCATGGACAGTGGGCACATTTCGGATGCTATAACAGGAGGCAAAAGAAACAAGATCACTGCATTCATCAGTAACAGAAGGTGGAAGCCTCCAGGTTCTAATGTTAGTTACCAGAAGCAGGTGTGTGTGCAGGAGCACATTAGAGTACAGGTACCACAATGCTTGTCTCTTAAAAAATTTAGATAAGAAAAATGTAGGAAGACTGTGCAGGGGCAAGATTCTGGAGAGTTTCCAAAATGGTTAAGCCACCATTACTGGAAGTCTTGTGCTACTGATGAGGGGAAGAAAACAGTGACTGCAAGGCTCTACAAAGAACCTCGTTTTTTGTGTAACATGATCATATCTTTAGTTTCTATATAGGAGACCCAAAATTAAAGGAGTTTTCCGTACAAATACAAAGCATGATTTTCGTAAAGATCAACTAAAAGAGCTTTCAGAAATGTAAAAATCAACAATGAAACATCTCTGTGACAAGGAATATTTTCATTATAAAACCCATTCTACACAACTGTTAAGCAATGCAAAACAATAAGCTAAAACCCTCAAGTTAAAACACAAGCCTCATAAAACCCTAAAGCTAAAACCCAAATAAGTAGATGATGCCTCTATGTTGAACGTCAGTGCTGTTAAAAACTGAAGTAGCTGTTATTAAGTAGATTCGACAGTAAAGCATTTAAATGAAATAGATTTTTAAAATTAAAAACAGATTAAAATATGAAATCAAGCATATCTTTAACATGAAATATCCTTCTAACATCTAAATAAATGGATGCTATGTATCCTTTTCAATTATATAGAAAATCTTTATTGTAATGTCAAAATCATGGTTGAAAAATCAGTGAGAGAGATGCCACTCCACTTACAATTTTCTTTTCTAATTCTTGATATGAATCTATCTGGGAAGACTTTGTCACTAATTTTACATTAGTTCATATCATACTTGACATAAACCATTTCCCAGCATTGGTTTGGTACTCAAACTGAAAACTGATTTATCAATACTCTGAAAATGAGACAAAAGAAACCAAAAAATATAGAAAAACTATGAAAAACACTGCTATAAATGGGTTTCCATCAGTTTCCAAAGCTTTTTTCTCCATGGTTTTCAAGTTAAACTGCACTAAGAAAATGTTCAGCTTGTGTATAAAGGCTATAATCATTTCCTAAGTCATTTGATGCCTTTTAAAAACCTAAAGCAAGTTCTGTATTTAGTCTAGCTTCCTATCTAGACATATGTCTAAACTAAATCTAGCCATTCTCCTCCCCCTTTTAACAAGGAGGGGGAAAAAAATCTTTCTACTATTTCATTGATAAAGATTTACCTAAATCAGAAGCTGCAAGCCGAACAAATAAATTCTCCCCTCCTTCAGCAAATACTTTGATATCTACCAGATCACCAGTCCATGTCAGACATCCACTTCCTCCACTGAAAGCAAAGGCTACACAAGAGAAGTTCTTCAAGCACCACTCTCTGCACTCATCAAGACTTCTGTTGCTGTCTGCAGTGGCATTCAATGCATCAGGCAACTTCACATTTACCAATTCAGAAAACCTATCTGACTGGAAATCTAAACGTGTTTTCCTCACACAACCACCCAAATATACTCTTTGATTCCAATCGTTAGTAGACTTTGGATCAAATCCCTTTAAACACTGGCAGAACAATGAGTAACTGGTATTGCAGACTCCATTAGCCCCACAATAAGCATACTTGTCACATGGGTCTTTTGGAACATACCAGTAAGAATTCCAATCATTTTTCACTTTAGACCACAGAAAACGCTGAGCTTTTCCATCACTCAGCACTAACCGCGATATAATAGAACTGTCCAATACTTCATACGTATAATAATGCTCATCCTGATTGGAAATGAAATGAAATCTGAACATATTATTTTTTATCATCTCAGGACGGCCACTATAACCTTGTCCATTCCAGGGTCCACTGCGATAGATTCGAGCAGACTTTTCCCATAGAAAAACCTCTGGTACTCCATGGATATTAAACTTGTAGGCATATTCTCCAGGAGAAGGGTCAGAAGCACTCCTCCATGATGTAAGATACCTATTGAAATTAGTACTGGAATCCCATCCAAGCTTCATGCCTGGTAGCAGAGTATCACATGGATGATCAAAGCTCTGCCACAATAAGCTCTTCGAAGTCCCTCCAGTCAAGATGAGGTTTCCTGAGTCTAAGAGCTGCACGGTGGGATTTGTTACATTTGATGTGCCTGTCGACCATAAGACATATCCACTGTCATTGAGAAGGACAAGATTTCCATTGGAGGTGAGATTCAAAACTCCCGTAGAGCTGTTGAGAGGAGAGTCCCTATTGGCAACCCACACCACTGTCTGAACTGGGATGTTTCTATACCATATTCCCAAGTATTGGTTCTTCGAATCATGTGGATTGAAGAATCCCATTTCAAAGGTTCCTTTTGAAGAGATTAAGGTTTGGCCATCCATGATGGCTTTACTTGGTGTTATTGTATCACCTGCAATAGACACCACGAATTGATTAAATAAAAGATGTAATAACTACTGTTAGAACTTTAAACTTCCTCATGCTTTGCACTTGCATGTCTGAAAGCATCATTTAAGATTTGGTCATCTAGCAAAAGATCATGCACTCAGAAAATTTAAGAAAAGCAGTCTGATGCCCCAACTGATCTCAAGGCATAACTGCAGCTTCTCTAAGGCACCAGAGTTGCTTGAAAAGTTCTTCCAGGCATCAAATCATCCAACTTTCCTGGACCTATTTGTTCAAAAGTTCTAGATAGAATGACTTGAGTGGAAGTTTGCAGTTCATAAGAACGTTGGGGGTCAATAGGATAATTCTTAACCATGCACTTGTCTTCATTAAAACATTTCAGTTTGAAAGTTAAGCTTGGATTAAACATGGAAGTTTGCCTGCACACACACAAACATGCATGTGTATGCGCACAAAGACAAACACATACATATTAACATTTCTACCAAGTCCTTCCACACATTGAATGATTCAACTTTCTAGATAGAATGACTTGGTATGCTGTTTGTGGCTCAGAAGTCCATGAAGGGGGCCAAAGAACACTATTTTCAACCACGCTCTCAGACTTCATTAAGACAATAAAGGTTAAGCCTGTATTTGCCACAGATCCATAAAAATATCAGCATGTCATTAGCCTCCTCTTATTCTGCTGCATTATTTAATGCAACATGTCTCTATTTCAGACTCAGTATTTTCCTTTGTTGAGCTTTAGCACCCTGTTCGCCATTAGCTGAAGGATGTTATAACATAGAATAAATTATTTTAATTGGATATAGGGTCCCAATATTCTTTTGGATCTATAACGGTCTGTTGTAGCTGCTTTAATGGTCCTGTTGGGGGAAACCCACCGACCGACCGACCGACCAACTGTCGAAGGGCCGAACGACCAACGGCCCGACCGACCGGCCGGCCGACCAACCGGCTGGCCGACCGACTGGTCGACCTCCCAACTTTGGCGGACGACTCCGACTGACCAGCGGGCATACCAACCGATTAACGGTCGGAGCGCCCCGACCGACAGCCGGGAGCGCCCGACTGACGGACGCTACCGACGGCCATTCAATGGCCCATCGCCGACTGAGGATATGTCGGGCGTATCTTTCCCGACCGACCGAACCCAGGGGTCTGATGGTCGACTCATGGGAAACTCACCGACCGACGGAGGAACCTGACGCTACTCCGCTGACCACCGACCTGGGGTCGGCCGACTCCTCCGATCGCCGTACAGCCGCCAGAGCCTGTCGGACTTGACAGCGACATGCGGCACTGCCACCTAGGGGCATTATCCCACCTAGGGCATTGTCAACCCTAGCGATTTGACAGCCCCGCGGCGATGTGACATCCTCACGGCGACCCTGACAGTCTACAGTGAGTTGACAGTTCCTCACTTGTCTGCGCCATTAATGACGGCGCCATACCGTGCTCCACTATATATACCGGAGAAGGCAACAGTGCAAGGGATCGATCCGCCCGTCTCTCCTAAAAACTCAGGCTCGCTCCTCTCTTTCTCTCTCTCTCTCAGAGCTCTCTGTCTACATTTTACTGTTGCCCAGTCACCTCTCTGACTTGACCGTCGGAGGGTCCCCGCCGGAGCCGCCTCCGGTCAGTGCGGACTTCCTTTTGCAGGTGCACGCTCCCCGGCGATCGGACGACGAGCGATTGGCCGCAACAGGTCCATTAGAATTATTGCTTGTGGTCAATGTATGCAGACAACGACAAAACTATGCGACATCGTTTTCTGAGAAGAAAACCGTGGATCAAATCGACACCTTCTTCGTGCCCAGCCTTGACATCTGTTTTATGTGAACTTAGAGATAAAGGCAATCTCTTGAACATGTATATAGAAATTTTCAAACTCTCTCGCTTGTTGCGTCCCTAAAAAAATATCATCAACTATGTAACGTAAAAACATGGAAAAACCGAACTGAGATGTGTCTGAGGAAAGCGTGGATGATAGATCTGGCACCCTGTTCACAAATATCTATTTGCACCTCCAAAAGATTAGCCTTCTCAGGACCTGGAAGTCCCTTCTAAAACTCCTTGTCGGAAACTTCCACGTTAGAGCCATGGTTTCACAGCACATGCTTCTCTTCCAGGCAACTTAGCCAGAAACAATGCTAGAAACTTTCATACGGAACTTTAAGAAGGATCAATTTAAGAAAAAAAAGAATTGTATTTTCACCCATAACATGATTCTGAACCATTATGACTTCTTGATTTCAATCTACAACATGTAACCAAACTTAATACACCAAAAGAAACTGGAGGAAGTAAAACTTAGGCATGCCATTGAGCTCATACCTGGCTGTACATGAAGTGGAAACACCGCTGCCGAGATAGTGAGCAAAAGTAGGAACTCTGCTATGGCCATTTTCTTCTTCTCGGGCACCAAATGGAACAAATTTATATATTTGTCTCAGCAAGTCGATGGCTTTTTCGTGGAAATGCCACAGAAGACCGATCTCGACTTGATGAAAGCCAATCATGCTTACCTCTTTGCATTTCTTTTCCCGCAATAGGACAGAATGAGCCGGTTATATCTGACCCACACGCGCACACATGAGAAGTTATACCCTAGACCAGGTGCACCGCGCCAACTAGATTTCGCCACGTAGCCACGCGAGCACACACGTGTTTCACGATGGAGCAAACTGGGGCGAACGACCGCGGACTCGCGATCGATCCGGACGAGGGAGTGGATGCTGGCGGCCTTCTTGGAAGTGGGAGAGGCGTCGTCGAGGGGGAGCTGGAAGGAGAGAAGGGGGGCGGCCATCCGGGCGACGAAGGCAGCGAGTCGAGGACCTGGACCACGATGGGGACGACGAGGGGGACGAGCTCGCGATCGGCGGAGATGTTGGTGAGGGCGACGGCGCGGCGATCCGGGCGTCGGCGCCGTCGCGGATGAGGTCGTCGATTCTGGACTTCTTGTTGCGACCGCTGTCGAGGGCACGGTTGGTGAGGTCAACGGTGTACCAAGACGAGAAATGAGCGGCTGTGATTGATGGCACTGGGCCAACGAGTGGGTCAAACCAGCAGCTGCCACTGTCCCTGGCGGTTAGGCCAATCCAGCCCTTTTTTTTGATTAGGCTAGCAGAACGGGTCTTATCTGTGTTTAGGTTTTTCTTTTATTATTATACCTAGAATTTGAATTCCGGATCTCTTCAAGAGCAAGTATTCGGCGATGAGATAAACAGCACCAGTGCTAGCAGTAGTTGGCATACATGTATGTGTTTCTCAAGTTTGGACTTAGTCCAACCCCCATAAACATTAGATGACACAATTCAAGTTGACTCGCACCAATCTGACTTAAAAGTTCATGAGTCATAACTGTAAAATCCCTAAACATGGATTTTGCCCATACATTGATTCATAAAACATACTTATTTTATAATGATTATTAACATGGATTGATTGGGAAAAATATCATATCTATCTCATTTAGATCCCACATCTTAACTTCTACGAATTTTTCTTATCTGCATCCTCACTAATCTCTATATATGGTAAACTTATCCCTCTGACAATCTTATCATCCTCAATCTTTGTTTTTCATATACCAATCTTTAATGTCTAATCTCTTCTCATCGATCAATATTTCTAGAGTATTTGATTTTATTTAGTTTTATTATTCTCTATTTTACGGACTTACATGAATGATTGTGTCAAATCTTTATTAAAAAATTAAGATACATGATCTAAATTTTAGTTTAAAAGGTATTAGAATTGATTATCTTATTTTCATGTGCAATTCACATGCTCCTTATGCTAGTGCTACAAAAGAAACAAGACAAGTAGGGCAACAACAAAATAATGGCAGAGCTAGAAGCTGAAAGGAAATTGATTCCGTCCAACATGAAACTAGTTGAATTCGTGGAACTGCACAGTATAGACTAGTCTTTAGTTCAACATTTCCATTTGAGTTCTATGATTGTCTCTTAGAAAGTTCTTTAAGTCTCCACATGGATCATGATGTATTTATACTGAGTGTGATTGATCAAGAACAGTGCTCTCATTTCCTATGAGGATTGTTTTCTTTGGGGCCTGGCAATGAGGATTGAATAGTCACCAGTGCATCAAGAATTTCTTCTGTTTTCTAAGGAGCCGAAATATCTAAAGTACATTTTTGGTGCAAGAATCATCGCATATTTATATATAAACAAAGAAGAAGTAACAGTCTGGAAATAACAAGCAACCCATCAAACTACGTACCCCACTGAACACGATTGAATGTAACAGCGTATCCATGCCTCCAACAGAGAATATTAAAAGTATTAGTAGTTAGTATACGTGCAAATTCCGACAGAATGAACTCCCCATGGCCAACATGAAAGTCTCCCTTAATTGCATTAGCAGCTGCCGAATACTTAAAATTACTTTACAAATTGCATTCCTTTGCCTGAGTGCACAAGTACAGAACACATTTAAAGAACTTGGGCTCCAATCACATGGACCCGTCCTTGATATTACTGAATCTGACAGCCTTGAATCAAATTAAAAGCATGATGATGGAGCATCATTACCATGAGGGCGAATCATCCAGTAGTTTGCAGAATATTGAAGGTCAAAATAATTGCTTCACTAATGTCCTCCACTAATGCCTTGCCTTACTGAGAAAGAAAATAAATACTTTAACATGCAATCCGAGCAATCACATCCCTTGCAATTTTATTGTTGCTATATACTAGACAGTGCTTTGAGGTCGATTTTATGACTTCGGAATAGTCGTTTCTACCTCACTAATCTAAGGTTTTCCCATATGACATTCATTAACACCTAAGATTCGGTTGAAAGTAATTTAAACTTTAACCACATAGAGAATCATCTCGATTGTCCTGTATCGATAAAGGTTTATTTTGTTCGCAATGTTAGTATTCATATCTTAATTTTATCAATAACAAGATTAAATTGAAATCATCGATCTATCAAACCGTTCGATCCACAAATTGGCTAGAATTGATTTATATGGTATGGTAGAAAGAAGTTGCATACAGCTAATGGTGATCGATCAGTTAACACAATCACATTGTTGTCATAAATTTTTGAACAATCTCAAAAATTTTGCAAATGCAAACGCATCCAACGAAATCACTAACAAAAGAAAAGGATCTTTTACTTGTTTAAACAACGAATCATGTAGATCAAATATAACATTGATGATGAACTAGGCAACGCTATGGTCATTACACCCCTCTC